>NC_061508.1:324408314-324553393 GCF_022539505.1 Lolium rigidum | reverse complement strand
ATCATGAACTATTTAATACCAGTCGTTGACATAGACATACATAACTCTGAAAATACATTTTCAACACCTCTGTTTATTCAAATAAAAATCTCTAGCACATGAGTAATCTTGCTTTCCTTTGCGCGGGACCTTTCTCTTACTTTTATGTTGAGGCTTCATCTTCTTACTTTATGCACCAATTAATAGAGCATAGTTATCATTCTGAGTATAATGTGCATAGTCCCAAGACTTATTGGTTGATTCATAATTATGTTATTGCTTGTTCTAAAAAATTACTTGTATCTAGTCACCCTTTGAACTTTAAAGGTATCCTGGCATTTAAGTTTTTCTATTCCATGAAGGACAAGCTGAATACCACTTTTTGCTATGTTTTATCTATGATAAAAAAATAGTTGCTTTCAGTGCAGTATTATTCATGATCTTTTGTTTGAGTTACTTTTCATGTTGTAACATAGTTGCTAAATTATATTGTTAGAATTATATTTCTCATGCCTATGTTTAGAGTACTTTGATCCCGACTCACAATGCTTTTACAATAATTTGATCAAGATTGTGTTGGCTGCATGTCACCTCAAAAATTATTTTTGTTATCACTTACCTACTCGAGGACGAGCATGAGTTAAGGTTGGGGATGCTTGATACGTCTCAAAGGTATCTATAATTTTTGATGCTCCATGCTTCTTTACACCAATTGTTATATGTTTTGTTTACACTTTTTTGCACTTTTATACATTTTCCGGAACTAACCTATTGACAAGATGGCACAATGCCAGTTCCCTGTTTTCTGCTATTTTGTATTTCAGAAAAATTGTACAGGAAATATTCTCGGAATTGGATGAAACGAAAGCAAAGTTCCTATTTTAACGAAACAAAGACGGAGTCCAGAGGGTAGACGAAGAAGTGCCACAAGACGGCCACACCTAGCCTACGTGCGACCCACACCCTGGCCGCGCCTAGGGGTGGTGTGGGCCCCTCGGGCACCCAACGACCTCACCCTTCCGCCTATTATTTCACATATTTAGGAAAAATCTAAATACCCGAGCCCCCATCCACGAAAAATTCCGTCGCAGCCGCCATTGCCGGCCCTAGCTCGGGAGGGTTCTGAAGCTCTTTCCGGCACCCTGTCAGAGAGGGAGATCATCACCGGAGACATCTACATTGCCATGCCTGCCTCCGAAGTAATGCGTGACTAGCTCATCCCTGGACTACGGGTCCATAGCTGTAGCTAGATGGTTGTATTCTCCAATTTATGCTTTATGTTTAGATCTTGTGAGCTTCCTATCATGGTCAAGATCATCTTTATGTAATACTACATGTTGTGTTTGCTGGGATCCGATAAATATTGAATACTATGGTTGAGATCGATTATATACTTGTCATATGTTGTTTGTGATCTTGCAGGCTCTCCATTGCTAGTAGATGCTCTGGCCAAGTATGTGCTTGTGACTCCAATAGGGACTATTTATGCTCGATAGTGGATTCATGCCTCTAGTAATCTGGAAGAGTGACAATAACTTCTAAGGTTGTAGATGTGCTGTTGCTACTAGGGAGAAAACAACAATGTTTTGTCTAAGGATAATTCTATTGTTTACTTTACACACTTTGCTTAATGCAATAATCTGTTGCTTGCAATTTAATACTGAAAGGGGTGCGGACGCTAACCGGAAGGTGGATTATTAGTCATAGACTCAATTAGATTACGGTCTATGTATTATGTTGTAATACCCAAATGAATCTCACAGTAATCATCTTTTCATGTATGATCTTTATTCTGTCAATTCCTCAACTGTAATTTGTTTACCCAACATGTTATCTATCTTTACGGAGAGATACCTCTAGTGAACTGTGGACCCCAGTCCTTTCATTTACACTGATAAAATCATCCACTGCAAACACATGTTCTGTTTACTTACTGCAAGCCCAATGTTCTCTTTAATTCCACTGCAAACAAACCTCCCTTTCCGCATTATACATCTAATCCTTTGTTTTCAGCAAAACGGGTGAGACTGAAAACCTCACTACAAATTGGGGCAAAGTATTGTGGTTGTGTTGTGTGCAGGTTCCACGTTGTTACTGACGCCGGTAGTGCGTCCTGCCAAAAGTTAGCTAGCAACACCTTCAGGAGTCATTTCTTTCTCCTACTGGTCGATTAAACCTTGGTTTCTTACTGAGGGAAAACTTGCTGTTGTGCTCATCATACCTTCCTCTTGGGGTTTCCCAACTGCAAGCTTCATCGAGCACCATCAGTATCTCTATACCTAGTTCAACCTTGTCACCGATAAGTACTCTTTACTCGCACTGTGATATAACATCTCACTATTGATCCACGCGCTTCAACCTATACCTTCCGAATACTTAATGCCACTTTTATAACTACCCATTTACGAAGTAGTGTTTGATATCATCAAAGCATTCACTTGGTGTAGGTGATTAACATGATCGAAGGATTAGGTTACTATATATCTTAAAGCTTGAAGCAAAATGAACTCAATGACTTGATCATATGCTACGCTTACTATGGGTGTGTGTTCATAACATCATTCACTTAATGATATGATCTTGTTATTAATAACATCAGATGTTCATGATCATGAAACTGTAATCATCTATTAATCAACAAGCTAGTTTAACAAGAGGCTTACTAGGGACTCTTTTATATTTACAAAGCATAAAAGTATTATTATTTCCGGTAAATACAATTATAACATGTGATGTAAACTTTATCATAACCACAAAGATATAATAATTACCATTTTATTATTGCCTCTTGGGCATATCTCCAACACTATTGATTGAAACTGTACATGATACATCCACTTGTTCCTTGCTCTGCTACATGCTACGGCGCCGTCGCCCGGTGCTCTCTGCCTACAAACGAGATCTGTGATCAGATGGGGATACGGCCTCACCGCCTACGTGCTAAATTGCTCCAGCGCTCCGCGCAGCTCATCTTCCTATCACAACTGATCTGCAATCTATACTATACCTCGCCTGAATAAGGTATGCCGCGTATTAAATTTACAATTCAATCTCACTTGATTAAGGAACATCGTGTATTAGAATTACAATTCAATCTGTGAATATCGGTTAGCTAGTTTTTTAATAGATCGAGTAGAAAGCATATATTGATTGGTATACTTCCGTAAAGTTGAAAGGAAATATTAAGACAAGAATTGAAAGTACAACTTCTTTTTCAAAAAAAAGGTTCATAATGAAGAAAGAGACAAATGATTTGTCACATTGTCATATTTTGATAGTGGTGCTATATTTGAGATATCATATATTGTGCTATAGTATCTCATGTGCCATTCATTTCTGTAAAAAAAAAAAAATCTTCTATGAAATTTGGTGACGGTTGTCTTCCTCGGCCCCTCCCCCTATGGTCAAATCCTGGCTCCGCCCCTGGAGATGAGCATTATAAAAGAGGCCATCGCCTTCCTCTCCGCCTCCCTTGTGAAGGGCAGGTTTTGTGGATGTTGTGAATTCCCTTTCTTAATTATAGGGTCTTTCTTAGTATCTCTGTGTACTAGCATGCCTATGTACGAGTATATTTTTCAGCAAGTTGCATCCAATAAAATTACTTTTTTTGTTCACGTCAATATCTTTATGCCACACATATTTTACATATACTAGATGTACACACTCTCATTGTTTACTTTATTAAGGAACGGCCCCATGGAGTACATCGAGCATTCGTACGGCCAAAGTTCGGGCATCGCAAATGTTTCGAGCTTAGCTATCTATTATATACTAAAAGTAAAATACGGATGTTTAAAATAGAGATACCAGGTTATGCCACATCATGTGAATTATTTGGACAGATAGATCTAAAATTTATGGTTGATATTAAAAGGTAAAAATATGTTATGTAAAATCAGTCACGTAAAAAGTAGACCATGGCTGACACACACTAGATCACGGCTGACATGTACTAGGCAAGTAGGAAATAGATGCCTATCGTATATGTTTAGTCGGCCCAAACCAGGTTGCCTAAAAAGAAAATGCCTCTATAAATCTCCGTACTGGACACGGATTGCTCCAAAACTTGTAACACAAATATTAGGTTCCATACACACGCGGATTCCTTTGAAAATAAAAGGTGAAGCAAGAAAAGAAGGAAAGACAATGCATGATGTACCGGACATAAAGTGCATATATATAATCAAGATGTTGACGCATATTGGTGAGGTTCGTACAAAATATATGAAAATAATCTAGAAAGGTCTAAAATAAAAATATACATGTAAACAAAATAGTGACTCAGACGGTGAGATCGGAATCAAATATATAAATATAATCCAGAAGTGGCTAGAATTAAAATCAAAATGCGCCATCAACCAATGGGTGTAATGCTGGCCTGATGCCATTATCATGGCGATTGACATGGCGGAGACGCTGTGATGTACTAGCCTGGCAGAAAGTCGACGAGATTCATACTTTATAGTTGAACGTATATATACACGGACGTCTTAGACGCTGCAATAGCTGAAGAGAACAAGGGTGATCGATACAGCCATATGGAAAACATCAGCCCCGTCTATACGCGCTGCGGCGACTTGCATGACAACGACTGCCATTGCAGTAAGATTTAGCTAGACAGGCAACCATCTAGATGAATACTTCGGGGATTTACCCATACATATTTATTTTTGACGGTCGATCCTAACAAGTCAGGTGCTCTTTGCAGGGAAGAATTGTTTGAAAACATTGGCGCTTTATTCTTTTCTGTAGTTAATTTGATACATTCTATTCTACTCGGTCCCAAGCACACAAATGTACATAAGTGGTACTTTTTCATGATCTTAAGCAAATAAATTTTCCTTTGTCATGTATTCTGTTAATCTTAATCGGCTGCATAGGGGAAGAGCCATACAGGCTAGATGGTAACTAGAAGAGAGATTTTTTTGCTGTACATGTTGCATTACTAGATTGATGCATGGGCATTGTGAAGACGGAAATACTAACACGTATAGAAAATATGAAAAGAGCTACTCCCCCGGTTTTATAAAATAATTGGCAGAAGATATCAAGTGTGAAGCAACAACAAAAGAACTTTTCATGTAATCCTGGTTTTCTTCAGACTTAAATCAGTAAGTACCTGCTAATTTGACATTATGAATAGATGGCTCCTCATAGTTAACGGTATGGACTTCAATATCATCTAATTATCTAACCGTGAAGTGTGAATACAACCAATCGAACAATACGTGGTTCACATGATCAGCGTTCTCGCGTACTTTCTACAATTTCATTGTTCATGCTAAATTTTCTCTTCAACCTATATATTTTTATTTAGTCCTAACCATTTGAATATTTTATGCATATTTTCTGATCCCATGCAACTAGATACTAACCATAGCTGTCCTAAACAAAAGAGTCATGTCAAATAGAAATACTTAGAAGAGATAATACAGGTTATTCCCAGGATACATTGCCTTATCAGAAATGACGAAACAAAAATTTCAGGAGACATGATAAAAGGATGTGCACCAAAATATTGAACTCACTTTAACAAAAAAAAACAGAATCACAATTATTTAGAAGAAGTTCCTAGCAGACTGACACGGCGTGTGATAGAGATATTATACATGGTTCTGTTGACATCGTATTCCTGTGAACTGCTAAATGATGGCAGATACACCTTAGTGTGATTTCTATGGTTCAAGCATACTACATAATATGAAGGACATATATGGATGTAGATGTGTTTTTTATAATTAGAATAAAATAATTAAGGATTTTGTAAGTTAACTGAGAAGTTCTTATTCTAACGAAGGCTTAAATTCGATATGAATATATGAACCATTGGTTAGCTAAATTAGATTATACAAGCGGGATTATTTTAAACTACCACGATGCCAAATGCAGTCTAAAAATATGATCATATCTGTTTATACCTTATTCACAAAAATCTTATTTTGCAACTTGACCAACTCATAATTTCTTAAAAAAACATAAAGAAAAATGACAAATCCAGATGCAACACATATTTCTGAGATCAATGAAACATATTGGATTCAAAGACAAAAATATTAATTATTGCGGCCATTTCTGCCAAAAGGAAATAACCCGACATTGATATATCATTAGCTATTATAGGCTTAGTGTGAGAATTTCAAACATAAAATTATCGTGGTTCTTTACTATCGACATGTTAGTTCATACATAATTGAGTTCAACCCATGCAAGCTATTACCGTAGCAGTATATTGATTACTACCAGAGAGTTCACCTTGATCACTAAAGACCATGATGAGAGATATCCTTCACTACTAAAGACCAAGATTGCCACTAAGTGGCTTCAAATGTATCTCCGCATTGCTTACATCTATTTAATCTTTTCATAAATGCATGTTCTCCTAGAATGTGTGCAGCTCAACTAGGAAATAAAATTGATATTATTACATTAGTTATAAAGTTTTCCAGGTGTATTGTAATTTTATAAATATTGACCGATATAATTGTGTGAAAGTCAATGGTCCAAGTTTCATGTTGAAGAAAATGCATGTTTAAAATGATTTTTATTTCTGAAGGATGGAGTAATACACGGATCTTTATGTATCTTTTGAGAGGAGCAATGGTCACACATTGGTGTTCACATTGCTTTTGAATTCCAAGGGGCCGTATATGTTGATTTGCTAGGCTCTCCAAACAGAATGCCAATTTATGTGTGTAAACATGTACTGGAATAGTGATTCACACTCGAAGAGTTCACAACAATATTCGTTTAATGATATGCTTGGACAAAGCATGAGAATCATGTTGTAAGATTTATCATATCACACACTTTCGTTTGTATGTACACATTCCATTATTAACAATGATGTGTAGTTCGTGTATGCTTATTAATTGTTGTACTAAAACATGCATTTGCACCTTTATTATTAAGGATACCGTTGTTTTTATCATCACATGTCTATAAAACCCCTTTTTGGACACATTCAGATGTTGCCCTCGCATTTGCGAGGGCCACTATGCTAGTTTTATTAACAGTACGGACCGACGTAGTAGGAATTTCTGCTCCCTTAGAGTCACACGCTAAACATAGCGTACTCCTTTGTTTTTTTGCCATCAAGTTTGCTAGAGAAAACAACTTTAGCAACCTCGTCCACTCTGAGTGTCTTGTATTTCTTAAGCTCTCCTCCAGCTAGAATTTCAGAAATCGGACCCACGCTCATATCATACTTTGGGAGGTGGAACACAGAAATGGACATCCTCTCTTTGTGAGGATTAACGGCGACCCTGTGCTCGATGCTCTGGTACTTTCCATTTGTCAATATCTACAAATAAGAGTGCTCATTAGATCGAGGATACATCTTCTGTTAGTTTTCACGATCTAATACAGTAAGAGAAAAGAAACATATACCTCAAGAAAATCACCAACATTCACCACCAATGCCTTTGGGTGGGGCTTTCACCGGAACCCATGCATCTTTTCTCTTGATCCGGAGCCCTTCTACCAGATTCAGCTCCCATACAAGCGTCAGAATAGAAATGTCGGAATGCGGTGAAATCCCCAAGACCTTGTCATGAGCCACGGGGCATGCAGGGTAGTATGACATCCTCAATGCCTGATTCTCGTATGTATCTCGGTCGAGCTCAACGCCTAGGTTTCTGGCGATGATTCCCATGAGGGAACCAGTCACCCTCATCAGCTCAGATGAGTATGATTCAATGGACTCCCTGTTGCATTGAAACAAATCCATTATCAGAGACAACATTCTTCTGTTGTTTCAAGTCCAAGACAATGATTGTCTCAACTCTTGACTAGTATGATGCGATTACCTGAAGGAAGCAGGAGTTGTTGGCCATGGTCTCATCTCGCGTTCATGTGGTGGCTGGGTCACCGGGTAAAGCTCGTCACACCAGTCCGGCGTTTGATGCTCAGTACTGCACGAATGCTTGGCCATACCCTTGGATGTCTCCGAGCAGCTGCCCAAATTTGTTCTTCTCGTCCAAGGGAAGTCTGAAGAACTGCTCCGAGGTCATTCCTCATGTTCTCGAGAACAGTGTCAGGAATTCCATGGTTTTGCACCTATAGATTCCAGTATGTATTATACTTATTGGATCCTTGGAGAAAAAGAGTGAATTCTAGTATTTACCCCTTTATTTAATTTTTTTACATTGATTACCCCATTTAGCAAAAACTTGCTAGAAGGTTTTTTTTCTAGGTTTCTTTTGGAAAATAATCATAAAAATAATCTTATTAATCAAAACAAAATATGTCCATAATCACCATCTTTTGGAAAATAATCATAACATTAATTACGTGCATGTCCTTGTCCAAGTTGGGTTAGATCCATCACCGAGTAGTATTGTGTCTCGGATTTGACACCTAAGACTGTAAGTACATAACCGAGTGGACCGACCACATAATCTTGATACGTCGCATGAAATACGAAATAAGGGCAAGTACAACGGAGCGCTTTACTAGAGGCGCTAGGAAAATAATCCTGGTAGTTTGGGAAGTTATTGTGCTGTTTCCGAGCGTTTTCATTGCATCGACTCAAAAAGAAGAATCCGGCGGTTGCAAACTAGGCACAAAATACTTCTCCTAGCGCCGGATGCTTGTGCAACGTCTCGATTTGACTTTTTTAGCGCCTGTGTAATCGTTAGGCATTGTACACGTCCTAAGAAGCATGTGAGTTGGGTTAAACCTGGAATTTACACGGAGAAAAACTGAAAAACTTCTTGAATAGGGCGTACTTTTATCGGGTCTGAACTTCTGAATGTCTAGCTACTAGTCGACTGGGATGTCTCGAGATTCCTGTCAAAAAAGTCAATATATATTTTTGGACATTTATTTGGGAACTCTTAAGTTTGGCTAACCACGGTGCAATTTTTTTAGGTGACCGAGAGTTACAAAGAAAAAGGAGACGCCTGATAATAAGCAAGCGAGGTTATTTATTTTGTTTCACTTTGAACAATTGGAATCTTACCTGGAAGAAGCCCCACTCCTCACATGCAGACTTGAGCCTGTCAGCCTCCAGCCGGTAGGTCTGGGAATCGAGAAGTCTAGCAAGGTCGATTATGGGAATGTTATGGCCGCTACGAGCAACAACGTCGCTGGTCATCGCCGGCCTGATGTACCGCTTGATGGTCTCCTCCGTCAGCTCCGCCGCGTCGGAGGCCAGCGCTTGAACGTTCTTCACCGGGATGGTCTTCCCGTACGACCATTTCGCTGCGGCGGCTTGCTTGGTCTCCATCCAGACACTACTCTGCACGCGTGCGTGCTATGGCACTACTACTATATTACTTGAGATTTGTAGCTGTGGAGTCCTTGATGAGCCGTACTTGGCCGTGAACATATATATATAACACATTTATCATTCAATCTCGATAGCTCTATTGGGCCACAAGTCTAGAATAAGCAACGTGATGGGCACCACCAACCAACTAACACTTCTGCATGATGCTTAATTTCAATCATTTTAAAAAAGTGCAATCATAATTAGATGATTGGTGCCTACGTCTGGGACTCCATTGCTTCGCTCTTCAACGACAACCGCCTCCAATGTGCGGTCTACGCCAAGCAGGAGTTCCACAACCCGGTGCAGGGAGAGATCTCCATCATGGCCTTCTGTTCCTGTCTCAAATATTTTGCTTGTTAGATTATATCTTTCTATATATGTAACAAAATATGCTAGGAATATAAAGCATGGTCCCATCTAGTTAATCCCCAAACTCCCCTAAAAATTATCCCATTTCGGTGAAAGATTGTTGCACTAGCCAATTGAATTAAAATTCTAAACTGATGGAAAAAAGAATAAGGCACTGTATTTATATTTAACACTCTCCATCACGTATAAGCTATTTTAGTCGTTAGCGTGGATTCGATGCATGTCGCAGAATCTTTTTTCTTTTTTGTTAATAAGCAACGTGATGGGCACCAACCAACTAACACTTCGGCATGGTGCTTAATTTCAATCATTTTTAAAAAGTGCAATCATAATTAGATGATTGGTGCTTTACTAACAACCGAGTATCCTCAAGATATTCGGTAGTTAAAACGATATCTCCAGATATCGCTGCAATCAAACCATATCTGGTGCCCTGCTATGTATAGGAGATTGGGCCATTATGGTGAAGATTGTATATGGGTTTATTTTGAAATACATGTTAGACACATTTTAAAATGTCAAAAAAATTAAAACAAAAATTTCGCACGTACATCTTCATGTGCTACGCGCTCACAAAGTCGTTTCATGAAAAATCGACATATCATGTGGCGTGTGTAAAAAAGGCAAAATTCGGTGCTGAAACAAAGACTTGTCACAAGATAAATTTTCTCTTTTTCGCTTAGACTACAAAAAATATCATTTTTTTCGTGAAACTTGACGAATACACATATATTATGGAGATGTACATGTAAATTTTTTTGTCAAATTTTTTTAACACTTGGAAATATGTTTTTATGGTAGAGGAATCATACGCACCCGGGAGCCGAATTGAGTTTCTAATGAAGAATATTGTATATAGTTTATTTCCTTTGTAACATTGTGAAATGATGGCCAAATCATTTGACTGCTAGGAATTAGGGTGGGTAAGAGCATCTCCACCGGCGCCCCCGATACCGGCCCCGATAGCATTTTGGGGGCCGGGAGCGAAAATGGGCTCGCACCGGCGCTTCCCATACGGCGCCGGCCAATTTTGGAGCCCAATAGAATCGCCGGCAACCCCGTACCGGCCCCTTCGCCAAGGGCGCAAATCGGGCGCGCCGGCGCCTCGCGAGGCTGAATGTTTTGGATGTGGGAGCCACCTGTCATCCACACATCTGTTATCACCAGAATTTGACCGGATCAGAGGTGGGCCGCGATTGGAGATAGGCTTGAAGAAGATATATAGAAGAAATACATGAATCGGCCTTCTATACCAAGTTGGGCTAAATTGCCCGTGTATCTGTATTTTATTAGATCGCATCTGAGTTAGAAGTTAGAGTTTGGCCCGTGCACGGTTAGGTGCACGCCTGAATTAGAAAGTCCCCCGGACTATAAATATGTATCTAGGGTTTATGAAATAAACAACAACCAACGTTCACCACAAACCAATCTCGGCGCATCGCCAACTCCCCCGTCTCGAGGGTTTCTTCCGGGTAAGCACCATGCTGCCTAGATCGCATCTTGCGATCTAGGCAGCACTACGTTTATTCGTCCATCATGCGTTGCTCGTCTCGAAGCCTTTTTGATGGCGAGCAACGTAGTTATCATAGATGTTTTAGGGTTGGCATTGTTCTTCGTATCATATGCTATCGTCGTGCAACCCTTAGGCATCTAGCCGCCTTTACAGCTATCTTGGATGTAAGGGCGGCACCCCGCTTGATCTTTGTTTAGTAGATCCGATCCGTTATGGTTGCTCCTTGTTCTTCAAGGATTAGTTTAATATCTGCATGGTTAGGCCTTACAAAGGGTTGGAGGATACAGCGGCGCGTAGGGTGTAGTTTGCTAGCCCTAGACAGGATGTTCCGGGGATCAACCTCGTGTTGGTTGCTAGGCCCTGTCTAGGATCGGCTTACGATCACCGTATGCGGCCGCGAGGCCCAGTCACGAGTAGGACGTTCCGATTATGCGGTGAAAACCCCAAATCGTAGTAGGTCGTTTTAGCTTTGCTTTCATCAAGCAGGACCACCATCTGATCGTACACCCCGTACGCATCATGGGTGGATCGGCTCTTTGAGCCGATTCACAGGACAACCTGAGAGCCGATCGAGGCTCGTATTTAATGTTTACGTGTATGCCATGCAGGAAACTAAGCGAGGCATTCTCCAACACCTTCCTGACCAGGTATAGGTCGGGTGGCACACTCTTGCATCGGCATCGGACGTGCGTGCCGAAGGCTTTGCGGGCCGTCGCTCGGAGGGACCGGGGCCAGCCGCAGTCCGGGAGATTCCCGGCTCTACGGTGTTGCCCGTCGCTGCCCGCCGGTGGGTTTCCGACCGCAACACATTCCGGCACGCCGGTGGGACAATCTTCGACATCAACCACATCGCCATCTACATCTGAGATGGCGGAAAGCACTCCGGTCAAGTACGAGGATCTGGCCGAGGAGCTCAAGAAGAAGCATGACGAGATCAAAGCAGTCCTCGAAGCCGACCTCATCGGCTCTTTTCACGAACCCGCTCACATGGCATCGGGTGGAAAGGGTTCTCACCGAGGCGCGCTCGATGGAGTGGACCTGTCCACCCCGTCGAGAAGAACGCACCGAGTCGGCTGCGTCGAGGAGATCAACTTCATGGTGGCTCACTCGCTACACCGCCATTCCGAGAGCACGGTGAACACTTTGGAGCGTGTCGCTCTTCGGGTGATCCAGGAGATCATGAGCCATCAGTACTCTCCGTCAGGACCAGCTCTGGGGACTTACCAAGGAGAGATGCCACTCCAGTCCCGTCCACCGCTGCCGTTCGCGTTGGCAGCACCAGAAGTGCCGAATTCATCGGCATACGTCATCTACAAGATCGGTGGTGACCCTAGTGACTACCAATTCTTGCATGAGGCGCCCAAGGAGATTCCCCACGGATACACGTGCGCATACGTGCCAGACTTCAGTAACTGGGCACTCTCGAACCAGGCTACAACAGCAGGGACTTCTGGAACAGCAGGAGGAACGTCGGGAACAGATCTTGAGAAGCAGACGTGGCTAGCTAAGTACGCCACTCCGACAAACCTCCGAGCTCAGCTCCTGCGGTTGGCTCGAGCTGGAAAAGCAAGCATGGCTGGCTAAGTATGCCACCCCGGCGAATCTTCAGAGTTCGACGCCTGCAGCCATCACCGCGGATCAGATTTGTACAATCTTGAAAGATCAGTTCGGCATGATGCCGAAAAGGAGGACAATCGGCTATTCCAAGCCGTACCCCAATGAGTACGAATTGATCCCACTACCACCCAAATATCGGCTCCCCGATTTCACCAAATTTAATGGATCCGATGGTTCCGGCTCCATCGAGCATGTGAGCCGATATTTGGCACAGCTGGGCACGATCTCAGCGTCAGACGAGCTGCGTGTGAGGTTCTTCGCACAGTCCCTCACAGGATCGGCTTTCGGGTGGTACACATCGCTGCCACCAAACTCCATCCGGACTTGGAAGCAGTTGGAAGAACAATTCCACGTGCAGTATCACTCAGAAGCTTCCGAGGCTGGCATTGCCGATCTAGCACAAGTACGACAGAAGCGCGGGAAACGGTGTCGAATACATCCAGCGCTTCGGGACCGTTAGGAACCGATGCTATTCGGTTCATGTAAGTGAAAAAGAAGCGATCGAGTTGGCGGTGGTGGGTCTCTCATCATCAATCAAGGACGTGGCCTCCCAAGCGGACTACCCTTCACCGGCGCACATGGTGCGAAGGCTGTCAGCATATGAACAGCGCCACCCAGATGTTTACCAGGACAAATTCAAGCGTGCGGTGGTCCTGGTTGAGGCAGATGAAGATGAAGGTGCTGCGGGAGATCAAGAGGTAGCAGTGGCTGAATGGACTCGGGGGGCAAGCCCCGTGTCATGTAAATGGGTTAAGCCACAAGGTCCTCCAAAAGGGTTTGACTTCGACGTGACCAAAGCTGAGCAGATTTTCAACCTCTTACTCAAGGAGAAGCAGCTAAAGGTACCCGAAGGCCACAAGATCCCCACGGCTCAGGAGTTGAATGGAAAGCCATACTGCAAGTGGCATAACACGTTCACCCACGCCACCAACGACTGCAGGGTGTGGCGTCGACGGGTCCAAATGGCGATAGAACAAGGGCGGCTAATTTTCAGCCAGTACGCCATGAAGGTCGACACACACCCCTTCCCCGCCGTTAACATGGTGGAGTGCACTTACCCCGGAGGGTGCCAGCCAGATTTCTCGTGCAATGTCAACATGGTAGGACCGGGGCACCACTCTGGTAAGGATGGAGATGAGGGCAGCTGCTCTCATAGCAAGGACACAGAGGAAGCCGCTCCACGCGATCGGCTCCGTCATGATGGCAAGCGCTACATCACGAGAGGGAGAAGTGAGGAACGTAAGATATCAGCGACCTCTCTCTGATCACCTCCTCAACAAGTATGTGGGTCAATATGACCAACGCCGGCGATACAACGACGATGATGAAAGGGATCGTCTGGCTAGGGACGCCAGGAAACAACGTCGGCATGATCGCAACGAGGAGAGATATGAACGCCACGCCAAGGAAAAGTCGAGAGAGCAAGACGATGCGGATAGGCACTGGGACTGCCCCTTCTTCAGACACTGCTGGGATTCAGGAATGAGCCGACTGCCTACAATCGGCAACTGCCCAGAATGCAAACAAAAGAAGAAGGATGCAGCTAACGTGTCCGTGTTCAAACGTCTAGGGCCTCTCCCGCCTCGGGACAAGCACGCTGAGTCCTCGCGGGTAGAAGATCTCGAGGAACTGGAGGACGATGAAGAAGAAGACAAGTATCATCGGCCAAGGTGGTGCCCTGATGGGCTCAGCCGTTCCCAAAAGCGAAGGATTCAGCGACTGCGTGGGTTGGAGGAAGCCGAAAGGTTATACCTGCACACATTGAGGAAGGCGCGGCCCGATCTGGCCGCTAAAATTCAGCGAACCCTAGACGAAGAAGGTCGGCCACAAAGGAAAGAGTGGCGCCCCGGAGCAAAGAAAGCCGATGATGAGACATCGGGCTGGTACAAACATGGTCTTCATCCTTCCAGCGGAGTTTAGTGCTCCGAGATTAGACGAAGCACCTGTGGCGCAACTTGACTTGCGGCCCACGGCCGGTCATCTTCGAGAAGCCACGAGAAAGAAGCTACGGGCATCCGAAGGCCCTGTACTTGCGAGGTTACATCAATGGGCAGCTCTGTTAACAAGATGCTTGGTGGACACCGGAGCGGCGATCAACATTATGCCATACTCCATGCTACGTCGGTTGGGACGCTCTAGCTCGGATCCGATCAAGACCAATGTGACATCGAGCGATTTCAACGGCCAAGCATCCGACGCACAAGGTGTTCGAACGTGGATCCGACCGTAGGAAGGAAAACCGTCCCTACGACGTTCTTCATTGTCGACGGCAAGAGCACTTATGCTGTCCTGCTTGGGAGAGATTGGATCCACGCCAAGCTGTTGCATTCCATCCACGATGCACCAATGCCTAATACGGTGGGATGGAGATGAAGTAGAAGTCGTCCACGCAGATGATTCAGCCGAAATTTCAATGGCTGGCATGAACATTTGGGAGACATCAGGCCAAGAGCCACTCTCAGGCATCAATTTGGACGACTGCGAGCGCATCGACGTGACAAAGGACGGGGTTCGGCTGGTTTTATCCACTGGCCTGACCGTGTAACAAGAGCAGCATCTATGGACATACGTGGCGATGCCGATCCATGTGATCGGCTTCAAGGATCTATGGAGGAGCAGTGCAAAACCTTCATCGAGCAAGCAACATGGAGGCCGATTCCAGCAATCGGCCAGAATTATCTTCACCATCCATTTTGCCTGGGTTCAACGTCGATCTAATGGGCAATGGGTTTACATCGGCTGATGAGCTGGAAGGAGTCCACACTGGTCCTGACAGAGCCGACGTTCACATATAGTGCCTTGGCTAACCACAGAGCCGATATCAGCAGTTACCTGGCAGAATCGGCTCGGGGGGCACCTAATCAGATGAACATGTACGATACATGTGCAGTGAAACATTGGGGGCTGATAGGAAAATCGGCCCGTAAAAAAAAAAACTTCTCATGATACACAGCCGATGCATGGACATCGACTTTAGAACTAAGCAACAAAGCCGATGCGAAGCCATCGACTCTAGTACAATTACACAGGATCCACCGAGTTTTGGAGGGCATCAGAGATTCAGGACATCCTCACCGGAAGTTGCGTCAGCCTGCCAAGGATGATGAGCCGAACTGATCAGCAAGACGCAGGAATTGAACTGAAGAAACTCGGGGGGGGGGCAGCTCATCCTGAAGGTTCTCTGCTCTGGGGAACCGATTTTGTTGACATCGGCTGGCTCTGCATTATAATTTGGAAGCCGATGGTGGCACATTTGGCTGGCTCACTACTTTTCTCGCCTTGACTAAGGCTCGGGGGGCAGCTTGCCCTGAAGGACCCTTTGCTATAGGGAGCCAATTTTGTTGAAATCGGCTGGCTCTGCATCTCAACTGTTCTGAGGGATGGTTGCTGCAAGAAGACAGAGCAGGATTTCAAACATCGCTGCAGACTATCGAAAGAAAATTTGTGGATAAGTGGTGCCTGTCCTGCAGAAGTATCAGCTCCAGCCTCCGGGTTGAGTTAGCAATAGTCCCAGAGAGCTCCTGAAAGCAAAGGGGATTTGGAAGAGAAGGATTCGGCAGGGGAATGTCTGAAAACCTGAAGTTAATGATGAGGCCAGGCATTATTTCAGGAGTTTTTGCCGTTAAATCCAACACTACGCTCAGTGACTGCGGATTGGACCTGTTCAATTGGAAGTTTGGGGATCTGAATTTGAGCAAGGTTCGCAGGTTACCGATTGCGTTGCCATCGGCTCATTGAGCGGTGATCAAATTAAACAATCGGCAAAATCAGTACGGAAGGAAATCGGCAAAATCAAGTTAAGAGAAAATTCTTCATTAATAGAGAGGATTTTTACAATGAAGAGCCGATTGCTCAAGAAAGGAAGAACAAAAGAAGAGCCGATTGCTCAGGGACTACTAATCCTACATTGCTAATCCTCGCTAGCATCATCGTCGGCGTCGGAGTTGCCGTCGGCGCTACTCTGCGGAGAATTCCTCGTCGCTGCTGCCCCAGCCTTCGGCCGGAGCTTCTTCTTCCTCGTCATCATCATCATCCTCGCTGTCCGCCCAAGCGCGGAAGCGCTTCGTCGGCGGGTACCCAGCGGAAGAGGAGGAATCATCCTCCTCCTCCTCCTCTTCCCCTTCCTCGTCATCATCCTCGTCCTCGTTGTCCGCCCACATGCGGGAGCGCTTCTTCGGCGGGTGCCTGGCGGAGGGGGAGGCCTCTGTCTTCTCTGCTTCTTCTTCTTTCTCCTCCTTGTCGGAGGAGATGGGGTTCGCCCCGGAGTGGAGGTCGTCTTCGTTCTTGCTCTTCGGCGAAGATTGGAGAGGGGGCCCGAGGAGGAAGAGGAAGAGGAAGACATTGCTACGGGGGAAGAGGGTTTTTTGGGCACGCGGTGAACAGAACGAGAGAGGGGGATGAAGTGGCGAACCGTTCGGCACAGATAAATAAAGGGGGTGTAGTGGAGGTTTAATGCCATGACGGTTCTCGAGGACGTGATGCCGAAATTATCAATTCGTGCAGAGAAGCCCAGGAGGCGAGGCGAAATGATGGAAGATTCTGCGGCAGTTCTGCTATGCCACGACGTGACCCGACGAAGGAAAAGCGTAATGATTTTGGAAATGTCATTTCCAAAACCAGGGGGCATGTGTTATCACCAGAATTTGACCGGATCAGAGGTGGGCCGCGATTGGAGATGGGCTTGAAGAAGATATATAGAAGAAATACATGAATCGGCCTTCTATACCAAGTTGGGCTAAATTGCCCGTGTATCTGTATTTTATTAGATCGCATCTGAGTTAGAAGTTAGAGTTTGGCCCGTGCACGGTTAGGTGCACGCCTGAATTAGAAAGTCCCCCGGACTATAAATATGTATCTAGGGTTTATGAAATAAACAACAACCAACGTTCACCACAAACCAATCTCGGCGCATCGCCAACTCCCCGTCTCGAGGGTTTCTTCCGGGTAAGCACCATGCTGCCTAGATCGCATCTTGCGATCTAGGCAGCACACGTTTATTCGTCCATCATGCGTTGCTCGTACTGAAGCCTTTTTGATGGCGAGCAACGTAGTTATCATAGATGTTTTAGGGTTGGCATTGTTCTTCGTATCATATGCTATCGTCGTGCAACCCTTAGGCATCTAGCCGCCTTTACACCTATCTTGGATGTAAGGGCGGCACCCCGCTTGATCTTTGTTTAGTAGATCCGATCCGTTATGGTTGCTCCTTGTTCTTCAAGGATTAGTTTAATATCTGCATGGTTAGGCCTTACAAAGGGTTGGAGGATCCAGCGGCGCGTAGGGTGTAGTTTGCTAGCCCTAGACAGGATGTTCCGGGGATCAACCTCGTGTTGGTTGCTAGGCCCTGTCTAGGATCGGCTTACGATCACCGTATGCGGCCGCGAGGCCCAGTCACAAGTAGGACGTTCCGATTATGCGGTGAAAACCCCAAATCGTAGTAGGTCGTTTTAGCTTTGCTTTGATCAAGCAGGACCACCATCTGATCGTACACCCCGTACGCATCATGGGTGGATCGGCTCTTTGAGCCGATTCACGGGACAACTCGAGAGCCGATCGAGGCTCGTATTTAATGTTTACGTGTATGCCATGCGAGGAAATTAAGCGAGGCATTCTCCAACACCTTCCCGACCAGGTATAGGTCAGGTGGCACGCCCTTGCATCAGCATCGGACGTGCGTGCCGAAGGCTTTGCGGGCCGTCGCTCGGAGGGACCAGGGCCAGCCGCAGTCCTGGGAGATTCCCGACTCTACGGTGTTGCCCGTCGCTGCCCGCCGGTGGGTTTCTGACCGCAACAACATCCCAAAAGTCGACGCCAGCGGGGAGTGCCGGGCCGACGCGTCAGCGGCTCATTAAATTTTAACCTAACCGTCGCCTACCTCGCGACGGGAGTTAATTGGGGCGCAGCGGTGGTGCAGTTTCCGCAGACGCGCAGCGAACCGTCCCATCGGGCGCGCCTTGCTCTTTGTGCCGCAGTTAGTGAGCGCCACCGCTCCCCCGCTCCCCCGCCTCCCTCCGGCCTATTAAAGGGCCGCCTCTCATCGTGCCTCTCACACACAAACCCTAGCGCCTCTCTCCCCAACCATAGCCGCCACCATCTGACAAGACGACGCCATGTCTGGTCGAGGCCGAGGTCGCGGTCGTGGTCGTGGTCGTGGCCGTGGCCGCGGCAGAGGTGCACACACTCCGTCGCCTGCGACGTCGTCGTCTTCATCGTCGGAGATGGACGAGGAGGGCCGTGCTGTTCGAGTTCGTCCTCGTCCTCAAGGGCGACCCACGCGGTATCCAGAGGCTGCCGGACACCTTCGCTGACTTCGTCGCCGGCGACGACCGCCCGGGCACGCTGCATCTGCGGGAGGATTTGTGCGGCTACTACCGGTGGATCGTGGACGTGATCTACGACGCCCGCGGCAAGATGTACCTCCACATCGGCTGGGAGAAGTTCGCGCGCCACCACAGCCTCCAAGCCGGCTTCGTGCTCGTGTTCTCCTACTTCGGCGACAGGGACATGAGTGTCAAGGTGTTCGACGACATGCGTTGCCGCCGGAACTACCACGTCGACAACGCCGAGGAGGACGACTGATGAGTGTTGTTTCTTCGCAGCGAATATCGTCTCGCATGTTTTCGGATGTTCTTCATCGAAAGAATCAACAGGGGCACCCTCGCCAGCTGGATTTTCCAGTTTGGGTGACTGGGTGTGCCCTCGAGTGTTCTTCCTTGGCAGCGAACACATGAAACCTGCGATGACCGGCCTAGTTAGGTTTAGTTTTTTGCAATGTTTTATATTTGTGTCAACCATGGTTCAAACTATGTACTCCCTCTGTTCCATTCTATAGTGCCTATAGTATTTTGGCACGGAAATTAGCGCAAGAGTATTTTTTACACAAGACCCTAGCTGAACGATTTGAGATCAACGTAAAATTTTGAAAATCCATATCTTCCTAACTTACCATAACAAATTTGGGAGCTGAACGATTTGGGAGCTGAACGGGGAGGGGGTAATAGAAAAAAAGCTAAGGTACAACCTTATATTCTGAAACAAATGCCAAAAATCTATAGGCACTATAGAAAGGAACGGAGGGAGTATTAGTTTATGAAAAAACCATGTTCCAAACTATATCTTCATGTAAACCACGTTCCCAATTATGTATTAGTTTGTAGAATAAAATATTTCTTATTCAATTTTCTATGCATTTATTTATGATTTTAATTCAAAACATCTATCGGGGCCGCCGTTTTGGGAGCGCCGGTGTGGCTCCCCCAAATAGAGGCAGTGCCGCCCCCCCCCCCCCAAACGGAGGTGCCGGCTCCCCTGCCGGCGCCTATTTGGGGCTACCGGTGGAGATGCTCTAAGCATAACTTAGCTTCGTTGGATGAACTGCTCCTGACTATGACATTTTGATTCATCTTCGATAGAATGCCAAGCTATAGTTATTGTGATCAACTTGTATTCATCATCAAGGAGACCACTCTGATATCTTGTTTTGCAGACATGAACAGAATTTGATGAAATCAATTGGACTCGAGTACCATTTATGCTTTAGTTGGAATTAGTTCAAACTGGACTTACCATATTTTGTGTTTGGCGGCTATTTGGAATCCAAATAAGAAATGAAACACAGATCTTGCTTGGATGTTACACAGGATAATGAAGGAAGACTTTAACTTTGACACATAAGTTGCAGTCATCATGGTCCATCAATAAAAATAAAAATTGAGAATGAGGGTCCATCAATAATTACTATCCAACTTTGAAAATTTAGGACATTTGCCGCTGTTGATGAAAAATGTTTACATTGATTATCATACTTCGGTAGACCATGTATGGGTCTACTACTCCTCTTGAACATGGCCACAACTTCGGAGCCGGCAGCATCACTTGACCTGCAGCCAGATGAGATCAACTGCTGCTTTGTCAGTGAAGGAGCACTTCTTGATCTTCACAGAGGGTAGTTCTTCAACAACTGCATCTATGTCTTCTTGAACCATGTTCATCCAATGCTCCACCAGTTTCAACTTTCGTTGGCGTATTGGTAAGATACCCGGCAACGATGGCGCCTTATGTGAAATCCAATCTCTCGTTCATCTGGTATCATTAGCCATCCCTCCAGAGTCCTAGTGCAGTAAAGGCAAAGAATCTTTAGGTCGGTGCAACATACACACCTATATCAAATCTCTACCCGAACGGAAAGAACACACATTCAACACGAAACAACTAGCATGATTTGAACATGAGACTATCCAACGGAGCACCCGTGTAACAAGTAGCTCAAGCCAAACACCTATCATTGGTGTGGAGATACTTAAATGCATGCATCAGGGTCAGAACTGTACTTAGTTGCTTCTATGAGGCTATATGCAAATGGAGACCAAGAAAAACTTGAATTGAACTTTTCAACGTCACGTTCTTAAACAAAGAGGAATCATATTGCATCTGCTTAATCTAACTCGAAGCTATAGGTAGCATGAAAGGAAGAACAACATAGACATGACCACTGCCAAGTGACGCTCTGTAGATTGCTATGCCGTCATCTTGTAGATAACTCTTTTTTTTTTTCTTGAACAAGGGAAGGGACCCGAAGGTCCCCGAAAGCTGCATTAATGAGAAGCGGTTACAGACCCATATACACACAGGACCCTAAATGTAGATAACTCAGATCATAGGTGATTACGACTTTGTACAAGCAACTTTGATCTGATTACGACTCCATCAAACCTGAACAAACAAGACGAAAAAGTTCAGGACAAGCAAAATTTTCCACCCAATTTTTGCAATTACTTAGGTAGTCAGGTAGTGTCACATGAAGAGGAAGGATAGCGTTGCCAAATTGCTAATACTGATCTTAACTGAACTTGAACATGTGACTGACAACAATTGCTTTAGTGTGTTCATCACTGTAATCTGCAACACAGGTTAGAATACTTTGCCGAACAGAGGCAACAGAAGATAAAGAATCGGTCCTCAAAAACATGGGTCATACAGAACTGGTACCTTGGAGTTCAGATACGACCTAGGCATCTAGCAGTATAACAGCAAACTTCAAATTACAAAGAAGAAAGAAACTGGGGGCATTGGTATCAAGAACCAACGCCAACACACTAGGTGCCGTCTGTCATCCCAATCCAAAACTGGGGCACAAAAAGGAAAGACATAGAAAAGTGGGTGTCCCTCTAATTAATGTTTTAGAAATGGTAATACCGTACAGAAATGGTAATACACAATCCCATGAAACCTCCTTAAAATTCATGCAATCGTCTCAAGCGATATGATTTGCTTTAAGATCAGGAGAACCATGATATGGGATCTAAAAATGGTGGAGATTGACTGAAGTGAAGAAAAATTTCAGTAGCCTTTAAAATGCTAAGCGTTCTCTTGATCTTATGAGGTGTATTTCAGATAAAACAACCTGTGAGCACAAGATGTTCATATTATTTAGGGCAGTTACCAGGATCTTGTTTGTAACCATACTAGTTTTGCAGACTTATTTCAAAACAAACATAGCAAGATAAAATTATACGTGTGAAGAAGGATCTTGTTTGTGACGGTACTAGTTATGCAGAATTGTTTCGAAACAACATAGCAAGATAAAATCATAAATGTGAAGATGGCTAAAAAAATCTTTTCTGTGTCTTTGTCTATGAGAAATAGTTTACAAAATGAGTTGTCCTTGATTTGAGTGAATTACCTCGATGTGAAAAGGTAAACTAGATCTACACTTGTATTCCTTCTACTTTACCTTGAGCATACAAACTGCTACTCAGAAATAATTGACAGTGGTCGATCTACTGTTTTTTGTGATTCCATCAGCACACTCATGCACGAGCTACTTGTATGAAATACCCCTTTTTTTCCTACTACCCTCATTCTCTAAACACGGCAGTTGGACAAGAAAATACATATTACTAAGGGTGGTGGTTACTGACTGCAGTATTTGAATAAATCAAGCATTAGGCAAGTCATGTGATGGTTATATGGAGGGAAGGAGATAACTAGGATGCAAAAGATGATTTTACCACTTCATATTGCCCTTGAAGACAACAAGGGTGGTGGGAAGTTGGTATATATCCGTGTCTCTGACTTGGGCACTAAACGCATACGTTGTTTCACACAAACCCTCTGAAGCTTCAATGTCTTGATGTCAATTGAGAAATATCCGGTCGGTGACGAGGCTTCTGTCCTTGACAAGAGCAAGTACCTCTCTGTTGCATCCTCGATACGATAATCGTACCTAGGATCTAGCGAGATTCTCTTCTCAATCCGCCACAGGCTCGGACTCTTGCCTTTGGTTCGCGCAACGACGGCGTAATTGAGGACAGATGGAGTTCCGCGATCGAAACCAAATATCCCAATCCTGCCTTCACCTGCCCCCACAATGGCTAGATCTGCCCTTCCCCAGTTACCGGGCAGAAGGTCGGTCATGGAGAACTCCATCCTCTGGGTGTCGAGCACGAGCAACCTTTTCTCCACCTCGACCAGGTTGCCGAACCGGGCGGTGTCCCAGTAGAAGCAGCCGTTGGCGTAATGGCGTCTGAGAGTCCTGACGGAAGCAGCCATATGCATAGTTGTCGCCTCGCTCCTACCGATGCCATCGCTATAATTCTTGGATGCAGCGGCTCGCCACTGTCCGGTGCCGGACGAGAAGACGAAGGCCGCCACCCTGGTGCTGAAATGTGCCACGCAGATCACTCTGAATGCCGCCTCTGGTTCCTCGCCGAAAATGCTCCACCGAGGCGGCTAGGTCCTGAGGTAGTGGGGGCAGCAGGACGTACCGCCGGTGCAAGGGGTCGCACACGGCGACCTCCCTGAAGACCGGAGCCCACTCGTCCTCTTGGGGGTCGACGAGGAGGACACGGCCGTCGCGGATGTCCGGACGGCCCATCGGCAGCGGGAGGGCATGAAGGAGAAGGAGAAGTCGGCGGCGTGCGCGAGCGCGTGGGCGGCGGGCGCGGAGGGGTGCGGCGGTTGGGCTGGGTAGAACCCTTCGTGGTCGAGGAAGCCGAGGAGTGGCTGGGGGTGGAGGCGGCGGAAGCTGCGGAGGAAGGACTGGTCGGTGACGAGTCGGCGGAAGGAGACGCACGCGGCGGAGGCGCGCGCGAGGTCTTCTGGGGCGGGCAGCCGGAGGAGGATCTCCGATAGGAGGTGGTCGGGGATCTCCATCAGACGCGACGCCACTTGGTTGCTGGTCGCCATTGGAGGGGAGGTGGAGGCCATCCGGGACGGAACAGGAGAGCCGGCCGCCGGGAACGTCGACGAGATACGGAGGGGAGGAGCCCGTGGCTGTGTGCTGGTGTTGCTGGAGTTGGGAATGGGCTTGGCCGGTCAGAACGTGCCTAGGTTTCAGGACTTCTCAGGCCCAGCATCTCAGTTGAGCTTCAGAGTTCAGACTCCGCTCAGAAAAACAAAAACAAAAATTTGAGTGCATACTCCCGAGATGTGCACGTTACTTTGAATTTTTTGAATGCGTGATCTAAATGCGTTTAAAAATCCATGAGTTGGAAGAATTTTTTCCTTATGTTGTAGGCCAGGGGAGCTTTAGTTACCATCCGTATTTCCATTTATCTTCTCGGACCGAAACACACTAGGAATCACGGATATAGATGCAAGCGGTCCACTATCAGGGTACCCTTTACCCTATTTAGTTCAAAAAAATGAACTAACTTAATAATGTTATACATGGATAAAAGCTAGTTTATTTTTTAAAACTATATAGAGTAAAGGGTACCCTAATGGTGAACCATTTGCATCACTAACCATGAATCTTGTTAAAGTACAATTCTAGATTCTACTATGATTACTTTTGTATGTCCTTGGCAACGACGTCCTCGTGATGTGAAGATTGTATACTACAAAATAAAAGGGGCACGATCGTCGTCGTGGTGTGGACTTTCTGGTTTACAAGATCGTACTGGACAGTTTATGTTGTTTATGTCCAACTGATCAATGGCCTCTCATCATGCCGTTTTCTTAAGAATGTCCATCTTTGGTGGCATTTTAGGAGCTGTGGGAGATAAAATTTAGTTTCACATTGCTAGTTGGGAGATAGTTGGAGTATATTATAATGATTTTTTTTTTCCATCTCTAGTAAGTGAGTGAGAAGACAAGGAGTTCACGCGCACTCTCCTCCGCCACCCGTCCCGCCATACATGTGCATTTGTGACTCGAGTTCGAAAGGATTTTGTTGACGATATTTTTTTTTATATTTGGTGCACCAACTGAGTTTGGTACGTGTCAGTGTGCATGCTCGCCACATGTTCCTATCTTCGTATGCGTGGCGCTTCGGTCGACGGCTCCCCTCCCGGGCTATACCAGGAGATGAGAGACATAACGCATGCACATCTCTCCACTCGCTTCTCTCTCTATCGCTTACTTGGAGGGCCGGGACAACATGCTTCCGAAACCCCGTCCATCGAGATCCTGCATCGGAAGACGGGTGATAAGGTTTTAGAGAGCGTCTCGGTGTGACTGCTCGCTTTGTCTGCCTACTTTCTCGCTGTCCAATTTCCTCGACACATCTGGTGACTTCGACAACACCACGGTCGACATCAACAACAACCATGGTGATGCTGATGTTGGAGCGACCTTTCTAGTCGCGATGCATGTGTTCCTCATCTCATACCTTGCACAACTACTTGTTAGCTTTTCATTGCCAATTTTATTATCAATTCGCCAGTCTATGCTGGTTCCGTAATTAAACTCAATTAAAATTTAGCTAATAATCTAACAATATCTTTCTGAGGTGCAAGGATATGCAGCAAAGATGTATAGAAGCAATGCATTCTGAAGCTATCACAGCAGCAATGAACTGTTGCATTAAGAATGCCAACATTGAAACAGATCAGTGTCAACTACTGGTTGCTGCGCTGAATAACGAAAGACTAGGATCCTTGCCCCTACCGATGGTCAGCCAAAATCCAAAAGTTTCCAGCAATCACACGCCTACTCGATCAATCTCTTTGCCGGCGCCGGAGCATTGCCCCTCGTCGTGGTGGTAGGAGAACCATGCACTGCCCGTAGAAGCATAGCAGCTGTCTCCCCGACGAGGTCCCGACAGCCATTTTTTATATATCCGGACGATGTTATTCGGCCCAGCCGCACCACTGGCTCCTCGTTTTCTCTCGGATTTGGCCTGTCATCCATCCAGAGAGCCCAGACCATCCTCGGCTTCCCGAGACCCGGTCAGGGACTCCGGACGAAACAAAAAGCGCGCGAAACATCGAGCGGGCCCACGTTATTGGCGACAGAACTGGTAGTTCCCTCCATTTATTTCGTTTTTCCTACAAAATGCGTCGCATAGAACCATTTTCCCCGCCAAATTTCGGAGGAGCAACCGCCATTCTCCCGCACAGCTGCTCCTCTTCCCTTCCACCACCATGCCGCCGATGGCGCGCCGAAGGCGAGGAACCCATGGACGCCAAAAGAGAGGCCGCCGGACATGATTATCGCCGCTGATGGGCGAATGCCGAGGTGCGACTGAGAAAATATTACCCCCACGTCCTTTTTACATCAAATACGGTATTTATTATATCCGAATTTTCGCGCGGGCCTCAAACGGCTGGAGATGCTCTAGCACCCCGACGCAGCATCGTAGAAGAACCCCGTGCTGCTACTGTAGTAGTAGCCCGACGCCGGATCGTACACGTAGTCCCAGCCCCCGACGTCGGCTCCCTCGCCAGCCTCCACCGCCGCCGCCGTGCACGAAGCATCACGCGGCGTACCGGGCTTACTCGTGTTCGGATTTCCGGCGATGTTTTTTTTTTGGAAAGAAAGGTGATTCTTTATCGGAGGGCGACAACATTCATTTACCGCAAATCTCAGCCTTTCACCGTCCCAAAAATTATACGAAATTCCAACTAGAATTTCTTTGAGGGTGTCTCCAATGTGAAAATAAGGTTGGTCTTAAGAGCATCTCCAGTCGCGTCCCCCAAAACGTCCCCCAAACCGCGCTGGATTGAGCGTTTGGGGGACGTGTTATGTTCGTGCCGCGTTTGGGGGACGTCGCTCCCCAGCCACGTCCCCCAAACGCCGCCCCCAAACATTAAAAATACTTCTTTTTCAACATAGAACCATTTATCAAATATAGCATATGAATAAAAATGTTTGCGAGGATTGTTTTCAAATTAAAATACAACAAACAATAAAACAAGTAAACAAATATAATAAATAGGGCTAGATGCTAGATCAAGGTGACACGGTATTTCCTTTGATCCTCCACAAATGCTCAACGAGATCAGGTTGAAGTTGTTCATGAACATTGCTGTCACGGATCTCTGCGTGCATGGTGAGGAAATCAGCAAAATCTGCAGGCAACTCATGATCAACCTTCGCAAGAGGGCCCTCACACTCATAGGGACCAACATGTGTCCTGGCATGATTCTTGCTGTCATCCTCGATGATCATGTTGTGCATGATCACACAAGCCTGCATCACCTCCCACATTTGGTCGTGAGACCAGCTTAGAGCAGGGTACCGGACAATGGCAAATTGTGCTTGAAGCACACCAAATGCCCGCTCGACATCCTTCCTGCAAGCCTCCTGTCGCGTAGCAAAGTGGGAATTCTTCAGACCTTATGGATTCATTGTTTTGACAAAAGTGGCCCATTTTGGATATATACCATCGGCTAGATAATAGCCATTGGTATATTCGTGGTCATTGATCTCGTAGTTGCATGGTGGAGCATGCCCTTCCACTAGTCTGCTGAACACCGGAGACTGCTGCAACACGTTGATGTCATTGTGTGATCCCGCCATGCCAAAGAAAGAATGCCAAATCCACAGGTCATAATCTGCCATAGCTTCAAGCACCACACTGCAATATCCATGACGCCCTTTGTATATACCTTGCCAAGCAAACGGGCAGTTCTTCCATGCCCGGTGCATGCAATCGATGCTTCCAAGCATTCCGGGAAATCCTCCGGCAGCATTTTGTGCCATGATCCTTGCGAGTCTCTTCCTAGTTGGCCCTCTCAAGTAGTATTTGCCAAACTTTCCCACCACAACTCGACAAAACTTGTACATGCACTCAATGGCAGTAGACTCACTCATGCGAAGGTAGTCGTCCTGTGTATCGGCAGGTGCTCCGTAGGCAAGCATCCTCATGGTGGCGGTGCACTCCTGAATCGACGAGAACCCGACAACGCCTACAGCGTCGAGCTTGAGCTTGAAGTAGGGGTCGAACTCTCGAACGCCATGGAGGATATTCATGAACAGCCCCTTGCTCATCCTGTACCGGCACCGAAAATTGTCGGCATGTGTTGCATCGTCGGCGAAGTAGTCGTTGTGCAGCATGGCATGCCCCTCCATCCACTGTCGGGGCTTGGACTTCCTTCTCCCCGGCCTTGATCCTCCGCGGCGCGGCCTCTTCCTCTTCTCCGCCTCGGCGTCAACCATATCCTGGAGGGACGCGATGATCAGCAAACGCTCCCGGAGGTCGTCGTCGAATGCTTGCTTGTCCTCCAGCAGCAGGGCAACCATCTCATCGTCGCTATCCATGTCTAAAAGCAAAATCAATGGTTAAAATTGCGCCGAGGCAGACGACGCAACGAACAGCGTCCAATCGCGCCTACCTGGCATGTCGTCGAGCACCTTCTATGCGTGGAGGTGGGGCGGATTTGACGCCGCGTTCTGGGACGCGATGGCCAAGCGGCAGCGGCGGAACGACCGGCGGGAGCGCCAGCCGCGATGACAGCGCCGAAACTCAGAAGAGATCAGACGCTCAAACGGCCGGCAAATCCAGCGGCGGCGGAGGGGTGGGAGGCACGGGAAGGAAGGAGCGACGAGAAAAAAGGATTATGCAACACGTTGATGTCTACGGGTGCTTCTATTCTTGTAGACAGTGTTGGGCCTCCAAGAGCAGAGGTTTGTAGAACAGCAGCAAGTTTCCCTTAAGTGGATCACCCAAGGTTTATCGAACTCAGGGAGGAAGAGGTCAAAGGTATCCCTCTCATGCAACCACTGCAACCACAAAGCAAGAAGTCTCTTGTGTCCCCAACACACCTAATAGGTGCACTAGTTCGGCGAAGAGATAGTGAAATACGAGTGGTATGAATAAATGCGAGCGGTAGCAACGGCGCCGGAAAAGTGCTTGCTTGGCGTGCGGTTGATGGTAGTAAAATTGCAGGAAGTAAAGATGCGATAAAACGAGTAAACAAGCAGCGATAGCGATATTTAGGAACAAGGCCTAGGGATCATACTTTCACTAGTGGACACTCTCAACATTGATCACATAACAGAATAAATAGATAGATGCTAGACTCTACACCCTCTTGTTGGATGATGAACACCACTAAGCGTGTAGGATTACACGAACCCTCAATGCCGGAGTTAACAAGCTCCACAATATTCGATATTCATGTTTAAGTAACCTTAGAGTGCATGACGGATCAACATAACCAAACCAAGTACTAACATAGCATGCACACTTGTCACCTTCACACTACGAAAGGAGGAATAGATCACATCAATACTATCATAGCAATAGTTAACTTCATAATCTACAAGAGATCACAATCATAGCCTATGCCAAGTACTACACGATGCACACACTCGTCACCATTACACCGTGCGGGAGGAATAAACTACTTTAATAACATCACTAGAGTAGCACGCAGATATATTGTGATACAAAACATATTGCAATCATAAAGGGATATAAATAAGCACTTCACTATGCCATTCATAACAGTGAATAAGTATTCTGTGAAATATAGCCTAAGAGACCCACACGGTGCACACCCCTGTCACCTTTACACACGTGGGACAAGGAGTCTCCGGAGATCACATAAGTAAAACCCACTTGACTAGCATAATGACATCTAGATTACAAGCATCATCATATGAATCTCAATCATGTAAGGCAGCTCATGAGATTATTGTATTGCAGCACATAGGAGAGAGATGAACCACATAGCTACCGGTACAGCCCCGAGCCTCGATGGAGAACTACTCCCTCCTCATGGGAGACGAGCTGCGTTGATGAAGATGGCGGTGGTGTCGATGGAGAAGCCTTCCGGGGGCACTTCCCCGTCCGGCGGCGTGCCGGAACGAGAGAATCCTGTCCCCCGGATCTTGGCTTCGCGATGGCGGCGGCTCGGAAGGTTTTTTCGGTTTCGTCGAACGTGTCGGGGTTTTCGCGACGGAGGCTTTAAATAGGCGGAAGGGCAAGGTCGAGAAGGGTCCGGGGCCACCGGACACTAGGGCGGCGCGCCCCCTCCTGGGCCGCGCCACCACCATGTGTGGGCCCCCTGTGGCCCCTCTCTGGCGGTTCTCGGGTGTTCTGGAATCTCCCGGGGATTCTAAGATCTTCGGTGTTGATTTCGTCCGATTCCGAGAATATTTCCTTATTAGGATTTCTGAAACCAAAAACAGCAGAAAACAGGAACTAGCCCTTCGGCATCTCGTCAATAGGTTAGTTCCGGAAAACGCATAAATATGACATAAAGTATGCATAAACATGTAGATATCATCAATAATGTGGTATGGAACATAAGAAATTATCGATACGTCGGAGACGTATCACACGTCGCCGACATGTGGGAGCCCGCGTCGCTTCGCGTCGCTTTTCGTTGTGTCCGGCGTGCCCGGAGCGTCCCCTGTGGGACGGGGACGGGCTTGGGACGCTGGACACCGTATCGGGGAGCGCCGGACAAAATTGGGCTTTGGGGGACGCGGCTGGAACCGTTTTTTGGTTCGGCGCGCCCCAAATTGCTTTGGGGGACGCTTTAGGGGACGTGACTGGAGATGCTCTAAGAGCTCTATCTATGAGCTCTATCTATGCTCGACCTTAGACAAAAATAAGCATTGTGAGCATCAGCCATAAGGGATCTCCAATGGGTCGTCGGACGACGCATATCAGACGCTTAAATTGATCGCGCGCATCCGTTTTCGTCGAACGGTGAACACGAAAAATATCATTTTTTGCCACGCGTAAATTTGTGGCTCGGGGTGTTCCAGCGGGCCGACGCATAATATATTTACCTAATTTCCCCCCTTTTCATTTAACCTTACATGGAAACACTGCACAAACTACTACATAGTTTGAAACATGGTTTAAAAATTGCAAAATAAGAAAACCTAACTATTGTTGAACTCGCGGGTTTCGTTCTTTCGTTGCCAGAAAAGAACACTCTCATACACCCAGTCGCCCAAAATAGAAAATCCAACTGGCGTTCTGTGTGACTTATGTTCTTAGATGTGCAAGAAGAACAATTTGGGAACTCTGTTGTGATCCTAATATTACATACTTACAGAGTTCATGAGTAATTAGATGATCAAGTTACTTACCACGGGCGCAGTCCTGGTAGATGATCAAGTTACTTACCTTGGGTGCAGCGGGCCCCTCAAGGTAAGCACCAAAGGTCAGGCCACGTCGTCCCGAAAACGCCAAGCTTACGGCACCAATTAGTGTCGGTTCGTTAGGAACAATTTGTCCCGGTTTGAGATATAAATCGGGACTAAAGGGTTATGCGGCATGTTGCGGCCAATTGCTCCCCCTTTAGTCCCAGTTTGTATCCTAAACCAGGATAAATGGGCTAGCCCTATATATGACAGCCCCCTCCGCACTCTCTTGTTTTTTTCTGGTCGTAGGAGTGTGGCTTTGTGCTAGTCTTTTTTTACTAGTATGCACTAGAGGTGTTTGTTGAAATGTGTGTTAGAGCGACGCCACTCGAGTTCACAGAAGACAAGCATGGTATGAGGTGCCCGAGCCACACTTAACCTTCCTCCTATTAATTTCCACTTGTCCCACAAGATTAGCAACTATTTTCTCATTTAGACCGTGCCACTAGTAGAAAAGAGGCCTTCCATCACAACCAATTAGTCCCCAAATATTTTGGCCCGGGACTAATGGGGCCTTTAGTCCCGGTTTTATTGGGGAACCGGGACTAATGCTCCGGCCTCCATCGCCAGCGGGTTCGAATGTGACCTTTAGTCCCGGTATGAGACACCAACCGGGACTAAAGGGCTATGGCAGGCTGCGGGCCGGCGCATGCCTCTTTAGTCCTGGTTGGTGTTAACAACCGGGACTAAAGGTCTACCCTTTAGTTCCGGTTGGTGTCCCCGACCCGGACTAAAGGTTTTTTCAGGTTTTTGCCTCCCCACGCACCCTCCCCTCCCCTGTGGATCCCCTTTTTTTGCTTTATAAAATACAAAAGAAAATGATATAAAATTAAAGAAATAAAATATTTTCAGATTATTCTTGTATGTTATGCAACCTACTATTCGGTGAAATTAAGAAATTCGAATTTTGACTTTTTTTGCAAAAAAATTTAAGAAATGTTAAACGGCATTAACTTTTGCATACGATATCGGAAAGAAAGGTTTACCCGGTTAGCCAATTTTTAGATTCTCAAAATTGCAAATGAAAATATGAAAGCAGAAAGATTTTAGTTTTTGCTATAAATTACGGATTTTATATTTTTTTTATTTTTTAAAATTTAAAATTAATAATTGCATCCTGCATAAAGATTACTATTACTTTTACCCAATTTTTAGATTTTCAATTTTTTAGGTTTTAGGTTTGGTAAAAAAATATTTAAAAAATTAAAAAATTAAAAATAACACAAATTAAAAAGTTAATGTTTATTTATTTATTCAAGATTATTATTTCATCATTAATTTTGTTTATTAAAAGAATTATTTGAAATTCAAACAATAAATAAATGTGACTTCGATCAACATGTTAATAGGATTGATATATACTAGTATCACATACATGTGCGTGAAGCACTTGGATGCGGGACATGATGGAACTCGAAAATTAAGCATGCTAGTGCTGGAGTAGTGGAAGGATGGGTGACCGAGTGGGAAGTTTGACCACGAGTAAGTAATTTGGCTAGAGATAAGTGTAGTTAGAGACTAAACTATGCAAATAACTGAAATAATAGAAATTCTGAGAAAAAGGAGTGGAAAAAAATTAGAAAAAAATAAAATAATTGTTTTTACCTGGATGGACCTTTAGTACCGATTCATAAGCAACCTGGAAGAAAGGGAGTAGGCTTTAGTCCCGGTTGCACAACCGGGACTAAAGCCCCTTATGAACCGGGACTAAAGGCCCTTCTTCTACTAGTGTGCGGTACTAACTTTTAGATTTGTGATTGTGTTTGATATACAGTTGTATGATGCGGTAACCGACGCACACCCGCTTACAGAAAAGGTATGCAATCTTTTCGCGATGCGGCCGAGGCGAACAAGCATGTTGATGGTTTTATGTATTGTCCATGTGTTCATTGTCGAAATGAGAAGGATGACACTTTCTCAAGAGACATTCAGAGCCACCTGCTTCATTCTGGTTTCATGTCCGGTTATAATGTTTGGACGAAGCACGAAGAAAGTCGGAGTAAGAACATGAACCAGATGAGCCCGCTGATGATTTTGGTCGGGTCATTTCTGATGCACGGTGAGACTGCGATACATAAAAGGAGCGGTTGCGATACAGAAAAGAATGGGTTCTCCGCCCGCAAAATAACACCGCACTAGACGTCATCCTGCCCTGCGCCGATGCGGCTGCGACCACCGACGCCTTGCGCCGGAGCAAGGAGGTGAACCAGCAGCTCATCGCCACGCTCAACGGTCTGCTATCGAACGTCTCCAACGCCAACAACGTCCCGCCCCAGGTCGGCCCGCCTATCTGCTACAACCAGTACGGCCCTCCGGTGCCCTTGCTCCGCAACCCCTACCGCGTGGACCTCACCGACCACTCCTGCGCTGCCGGCGAGGTCCCCGCCGCCGACGCGCCACATGCGTGGCAGGGCTTCGTGTGCCGCACCACGGGCGCGCAGCCAGGGGGATCAGAGGTGTGCACGACGGTGGGGCGCCTGACGCCAGCGATGTACACCCAGGCGCTGGCCGTCACCAATGCGAGCGACGGGCTGGTCGGCTACAGACCGGAGCTGGCCGGCCTGGCGGACTGCACGTTCGTGCGCCGGACGTTCGAGACGGTCGTGGCGGATAGCTGCCCCGGGCTGAGGATGTACAACGGCAGGGTGTACCAGGCTTTGCTCGCCATGGCGGCGGGCGTGATGGTGGTCGTGGTGGCGTGGCTGGTTCACTCCAGGGAGAGGCGGCGGCGGCGCGAGGCCGTGAGGTTCAGGGTGTCACCGTATAGGCTCCCCATCGACGAGAAGTCGATGCTCAAGAGCCCGCGGCGGCCGTACAGGAGAGCCGAGAGCAACGAGGGCCTCATGACTAGGTAGATGCATGACAGTGGCATGTAGTTGTGGGTAGAGCTTGATGATGTCCGGAACACGGGAATTTCACATACTCCCTCTCTCCTAAAATAAGTGACTTAGTTTTAACTAGATTTGGTTATATAGACACGTTTTTAGTTTTTAGGTTGTAGATACATCCTTATCTACAAAAAGTTGAGTCACTTAATTTTGGGCAGGATTAGGACAAATTTCCACTCGAGGGATGTATTCTTTCCGATCCAAATTAATTAACCCAATTTTATTTAGATAAGCAAGCATCTAGAGTTAAAACATGTCTAGATACATGTATATCTAGATAAAGTTGGGTCAATTAATTTGGAATGGAGGGAGTACTAAATCAGGCCTCAATTATGTATGTACATGTATTCAGTTTGTATAAAACGAGGTAACCCTCGGCGCCACACGATCTATACAGTCACACTTTGACCATCAACTTATGTGCAAATATACTGAAATAAATATAAATATTATATTATGATACTATAACTTTATATTAAATTATCGACACTTATTATAGATCAGAGAAAATAGTAGATTTCATTATTGATGGACTATTATTAGTTGAGTGAATTGCACAATGGTACATTGAACAACCACTTTCATTTTTCTTTTGTGCATATAAGAACACAACTTTTGGCGCCTTAACTTGTTGTCAGTGCAAGAGTTTAAATAGTTTTATAAGGGCTATAGAAGCAAAGACGTTATAAATTTGTAGAACCTCTTCCTACAAAATACTGAAGGTCGATGAGGTACCTCTTCATTCACATTGTGCCGAAGGTGGATGTTCATGATGCTTTACTTGAAGATCGAGGAAGCCAAATGTAGTAGGCCTTCTTCCTGAAACTTCAGTTTAGAAGGTGGTTGCCGCATTTCCTATGCTTGCCTATGGTGTTATGATAGTGTGGACGAAATTGTTAGCCTTGTTGAGAGCACCATGACATAAGTTTCAAGAGATTTTTCAAGCTTGTTGCTGAGGTGTTTGGGGAGGAATACTCGAGGACACCCACAGTTGAAGACACTATAAGGATGATGTCTATGAACATGGGAAGATGGTTTCTACAGAAGGTTTGTCGTATTGACTATATTCATTGCAAGAGAAATAGTTGCCAAAAGCTCCAAAAGGATAATTTAGATGGCATGTGGATGGTCCAACCATATTCATGAAGCTCTAGAATCTCAAGATTTGTAGGTTGGTATTCCTTCAAACTTGGTCAAGGAGCTACACCGCTCAAATATGCTCAATATATTCCACAAGCTCGGCATATCGAAAGCTTTGACTTGGTCAACTCGAATTTCCTTCTCAAAATTTTGTAGCGTCTTGGTTTTGGCCAATGCTCGCTAGCTGGGCTTGTCTTTTATTGGCTTCCACATTCTCGATGGTCCTTCTAAATGAAAATTTGGGTCAAGATGGGCCTGCACGGGCTTGCCCCGGGTCACGATGGCTCGCCCTGTGGTTGCCGGGGCTAAGGCGGTGTCCTCCTTGTTGGCTTTCACCGGTGAGGCTGCAGGGGCAGGAGCGGTGCTGGACGGCGGGGCGGTGGCCCTGTGTGTGCAATGGGTGGATTGGCGGCTGCTGTGGCCCTTGGACCCCTGCGTTGGCGTCCGTCGAATCTCCCTCTCTGTGGCGGTTGGCGGCGCCCGCTGACATAGGCATCCCAAATGGGCCTGCCAAAGATGGTACCCGGGGTTTACTGAAGGCCCACAAGTCGGAGAATATGAAGTTCGGAAGCCCAGGTAGCGTTAAGGAAAGTTAGAGTTGTATTAGGAAATATAGAGACTTGTAACTTTACGGGTTGAACTCAGAAAGTCTCCCGGAATATGTAATCTTGTGTAACACGGTATCCTCGGCTCCGCCTCTTATATAAGGGGGAGTCGAGGGACAAAGAGAGGATCGAATCCATTGTCAACATAACCCTAGTTTCTTAATCGTCGAGTACTTTTCGGCTGAAACCTTCGAGATCTACTTGCCCTCTACTTCCAACTAAACCCTAGTCTACAATACGTAGGCATTGATAAGTTAATCCCTTCTCATTTGGTGCCGTCTGTGGGAATTAGAGGCGACAAGGAGCTGATCTCGATGGCACATTCAAGATCGTCGACTTCGTCGGTAGCAAGCAACGCGATGGATAGAGGTAAACAGATCGAAACTGATCGTCGACTTCGTCGGTAGCAAGCAACCGGAATTCTTCTCTGTGAGCTTGGTGGGCGGTAGTGGTGCGACTCGGCTCTTCAACCCCGCACGGTGCGGGTGGTGGCAGCAGAGCTCGCGGAGCTCCTTGGTCTGGTTATGGTGGTGGTGGTGGCTTGTGTGCGGCGATGGCGCTACTTCTGCGCATGAGGTGTGTCTGCAGAGTGCGTACTGGTAGCGTTTTCGGTCTTCGTCTCGCTATCCGGCCGCGGGAGGGTGTGGTGGCTCGTTTGCTCTGGGCGAAAGCCTGTCCGTGCGGCGTTTGTGGATGTCGCCATCCTTCTTGGGGCGTTCGTGGAGCTCTCCGACCTTCGCTGCCTTGGGTTCACGTCTTCGTTTCCCCTCTTGAGAGCGTCGCCTTGAAGTTGGTGATCCCCTTTGCGCACTCCGGCGGGCTGGACACACAGGTCATCTGGGTTGGCAGGAGGTCAACCGGAGATGCGGGTTTTCGAGTGCGAGGCTTGTGAGGCAACGGCGATGGTGGTGATCCAAGGTTTGGTTGCGCAAGATCATGTTAGTCGGCTCTGTTACAGCATGTCCGATTGTCTTCGTGGTGATCTTCTCTTGCTGTGAAGTCGAAGCTGGCCTTGGGCAGTGTACGATGACCTTCGAGGGGCGGTCCGGTGAATGTCCTATTTGGCGCTTGTCTTGCGCATCTCCTCACCAAGGCTCGTCTTCAGAATCGGAGCTACCAGTCTCTCCTCGAAGAGCCATCTGTTTGGCATAGGCCAACTGGAGTTTCTTGTATACCTTTTGTGGGTAGTCAGGGTGGCTAGGTGTGCTCCTTGTGGCGTAGTGTGTGGTGGTGGGTGTGCTTTGACACTGTTGTTGTTGGTTTTCACCCGGTTTTCTCCTATTAACCAGGCACCTTCTTCTTAATGAATGGATGAGGCAAAGCTTTTACCTCCGTTTCAAAAAAAAAATCTGAGTCAACATGAAATTGTTCTTCCAAAAAATGAAAATAAAAATGCTTTGACGATATTCCTCGCCTTCTCCTGTTCGTCCTTCATATTCGTTATTCTTTGTCTTCCTCATTCACAAATCTCCTAGTATCAGAAACTTGTTCATAATGTCCTCTAACCTCACTACATCTCGGTTCTTTTTCAACATCTTAATGTTGACCCATGGACCCATGGACGGATGATCGATGTTTTTGGCCCTTTTGCTGATGAACAGGTTGCAGATCCCCCCCCCCCCTAGCTGTTGCACACGTGACTACGTGAGACGTGGTGCATTCACTACCACGTGAAAAATAAGATTATAAATATTTATTTACCTCAATTTAATTAATATAGTTGATTTGTAAACACTGATTTTTTTTCGGGGTTAAACACACTAAGTTTTCTGACATATGAATAAATTAGGAAACCAAATCAAGACAATTTATATGCATATCCTTTATTTCCTTCCAGCTGGCTAGTCCATAATATCGTCCTTATCTTGATTAATTATGTGTGAAATTTGTCCAGCCATTTTATTTACTTATTGCTAGGAGTAGACAATTCCTTTCAATGCAGTATTTACTGCGTCCATATAATCCAGGCAAGCATAAAAATGACATAATTACCCCTCCCCCTACCTACCTCCCACCACACACACACCCTCTCTTATAAAACACTATCAGTAGGCATAGTACTTGAAGAAACAAAGAAAATTAGGCTGACCAATCACCGTTTCAACAATGTTAACATTCATAGCAAACATCGTGATCATTCTCCTCCTATGTGTGTCTTTGGCTCTTGGAGAAATACGATCTGATGATCATGCAGTCGAGACCATTAAGGTACTCACACGAAAAATACTGAATTTGTTGTATTTATATAGATTGCGATAAATTTCTGACAACTATTTGAATGTCCAATATAGACTGAAGATGGGGACGTCTTCAAGTGCATTGATATAAACCAACAACCAGCGCTTGACCACCCCTTGTTGAAGAATCATGAAATACAGGTCAGTTGTTAGCGATTTCAATGTAAAACATATATTGGGTACATCAACACCAATATAGTATATGAACGTATTTTAAACTCGTACTTGTATTCAGTGAAACTGTATTGGAATTATGGACAATTTTACTCTCTTACTTTGTTGATGTTGCTTTGGTTGACATGGAAGAAAATTCTAGACCTCCAGAATTCAAGATTTATCTACCAATAAGGGAAAGGAGAAAACAGATATGGGAGAGATGGGATTTATCCTCCGACGGGTTAGATATGGAGAGATTGATATATTGGCTAGAAGTGGATTTTGACTTCAAAAGAAAGGAACATCCGGATATTGGAGTCCATTTTTTAACTTTTGGAGCTTGTTTTAATTTAATTGTTTTTGCAGATAAAGTATATTGTTATTAGAAAATTAAATACAATCTCAGCCTGTTTCAATGAATTTATTGAAATATATTTTTAAATCATACTTAGTGTTTTTTTTTTGTATTGTGCACTTCTCATAGTCATGTTTTTTCTAAAAGTGAAAATCAAAGGTTTCAAGTCCATTTTTTTTCAGTTTTCATATTAACTTCACCCTTTTTTCCATCCGTGGTAGTTGAACTGTCATTGCCCTCTCAAACGTGCATGTAAGAGCACTTTGATGTTCAGTTTGAGACTAACACTGTTCTACTTGTGGCACAGATGAAACCTAGCTCTTATCCATCTGAGCTACATAGTTGGGCTTTAACCGAAGCTACGAATTCAATGGCACAATTGCCCTTTGTCGCATGCCCGGAAGGATCCATCCCAATATTACAAGATAGAAAAGATGGTAAAATAGACATTTCAAATTTTCACCCAATGGCTAATGCTGGTAAAGGAGAGGTACGTTATAATATATTAGCAAGAGTTGAGCATCTATTGAGTACACAACTTAGCCTTAAGTGTCCAATGTTATTGAGTGTTTAATTATATAGTCCTAATACTCGATGTTCAACTGAAATTATCAAAACATAATGGATTTGTCATCTGAATGTATTTTACCAAAGTAGGCCAAACTAGTTTGCACAGACTAACTTCCGGATGGAATCTTACTCCAAGCTTTGAAAAGACTACTTCGGCATAGTCTTTGCGAGATATAAAAAGATTTTTCCTGAATACAAACTCAAAGTTTCTTCAAACAATGACATACTTGACACATATATATATTTCTAGGAATTCCCTTTTGATTAATATGCACTAAATTGAGTAGCTAATTTAGTCACTAGTGTCACACAATATATTTGTACTAAATAACTGATATGTACTAAATGTGTGGTGAACAAAAAACTGTAACCTTGTATTTATCATGTCTCTAGTTAATATGTTATATATAGTGGAACACATTGTGGAAGCCACATATGTAAGTTCCAATACCCACCATAAATAGGTTTAGGAAGCTAAAATTTACACCAGGTAATGTTTACCTTATCCATTTTTGTGGCTTCAACTATCCATGAACATGCTTACGAAAACATGGCATGGACCAAACTATTTTCTGATAATCAATAGTGTATGCAATCTCATGTGGTTACTAACTAGATACCATTTATTGAAAGATGAAAATTTCACACACTTAATTGCTTGATCCAACCAGGTATGATCATGTCAATTTCCAACATCTATAATAGGTTCAAATCCACTTTCCTATCATACGAAATATCAATAATTATAATCATCATACAAGAAAGTAACATTGACATATTTTTTTGCTTTTAAATTTTGCACTTAATAATGAAAACCCATGATTTTTTTATAGCAACGTGATAGCTATTTGGACAATTTAAATCCATTTGTTCCACTATCCTCGTGGTTATATGATTACTCTTTACCGTCCCTAATAATTAATATTTATTTGTTTGTTGTAGCTCGCAGGTATCAAAATCGTAGATGATATATACGGATCTCATGTTTCCATCAATGTTTATGAGCCAAAAGTGAAAGAAAAAACTGCAGATTTTAGTGCATCATGGGTTGAGATGTCCAATAACGAGAACACGAGCTATTATGAAACAATAGCTGCTGGATCTGTTGTAAGTACAATCAACCTAATTCTAACCATGTTCAGAAATAGTTGAGAACTTCAAAAATTTAAACATTCATCCAAGGAATTACTTATAATATAAATGCTCATATATGATTTTAAGAAAATAATTTACATAAGGAAATATATCTAGCTAACAATACATGAACATCATATGTTAGTTACATTTGAAGTAACAGAAACACTATGCTTGTATTTTTCATATCATTCCAAACTAGCGCACACATTTCACGGGATTTCTCGGAGTTGGTAATGTCCTCTCACACCTTGTAGGTGTGGCCAAGCTTGCATGGTGATGATTTTGCTAGATTTCACACTACTTGGGTAAGGATAAGCAACCACAACCCCAAACGTTATGCATTAGCACTATGCAAGTATAAGCTTCTTTAACTAGTATATTTTTGTGTCAGTATGGCAAGGACAACAATGCTTGTTGGGATCACCGATGTCCTGGTTTTGTGCAAGTTAGTCCGAGTGTTGTCCTTGGAGGAAGGATACATCCAGTTTCTACCTATAATGGCGCTCAATATGAAATACATGTTGATTTGTTTAAGGTATTTTTTATAAGATTAAATAACGTATGACTAATTTACGTGCATGCAATGTGGGTCATGTACATGTGCAACTAATTTGCATCCATGTCAGGATTTTCTAATGTTAGAAGAGATTATGTATTCAAATCTGGTAATTGGAGCAATAATACATTGTTTTCCCTAGTCCATCAATACTAGATGAAATATATGGAACAAAAAATTAAGAAAAGTTGCTCCTATGAAGTATTTGAATTATCAATTTACACATACTATAAATAACCCCTGTCACTAATGTTGATTGACCCCATTTAGTTTGTTCTATTATATCTTCTAATATCCTACTTCCTCTGACCGGAAATAAGTGGCTCAACTATTTCTAGATACAAATATATCTAGATGCATTTTAGAATGTAGATACATATGTATCAATATAAAGTTGAGTCACTTATTTCTGAAAGGAGGTTGCATATTGATTGGAATTGTCAGCTGAAATATAGAGACAATACGAAACATAGATGTTAGTGATATTTTGGTGTAATAATGGCATTGCCATTTTGTGCACTTAATATTACATGACCATCATATATCATCTTTAATGTGTTATAGGACCCAAAGACCGCAAACTGGTGGTTAGCATATGGTAAGAACAAGACCGCAGTTGGATACTGGCCTGCTTCAATCTTCAACCACTTGAAGGATAAATCGAATATAGCATTTTGGGGTGGACATCTTAGTGGCCCAACAGTTCAATCATATTTTCCTGAAATGGGTAGTGGGCATTATGCTTCGGATGGTTATGGGAAAGCAGCTTTTGTGAGAGATATTAAAATTGTGGATGGGAATAACATGTATGTTACACCCAATAGCGCAAAGACCATTGCAAGCAGTAGCAAGATGACATGTTACACAGTTGATAAATTTGGGCAGGACAATGATGGCATGCATGTCTATTATGGTGGACCAGGTGGATGTACTAATTAGGTACATGGTTTTGTAATCTAAGTACAAGTTTGCCAATAAGTTGTATCATCAAGATGAATCTTCTATCAAGGAAAATGTTATGATATGATGTTACTGTAACGATCCTTGGCCGCTAGTGGCAACACACCAAATAGCTAGAGAGCATGGATACAACCACATATACACATATCTGGACTAGAAACTGGAGTTCAAAAGGGGAGAGAGAAGCACCATGTAGGGGAAGAATACAAGCGTTACACGCTAATCATCATTGATAACCCTAGACTCACTCAACTTCACATTACATAGGGGCATCTCTCGATACACTGAACACACCCAGGTTTGGGCCAGGCTTGGTCTAGTGGGCTTTGTAGTTGACTTTGTCCTCTTGGTAGACCTTGGCTGAGCTCAGTACATGACATAGACCTGGTACACGACAGTTAAGTTACGTACAGTTACATGTGTTCTAAAAAACTGAAATTACATGTCTTCCATCATGAGAAGGTGGCGTGATGTCTAGGAAACCCAGCTCGGAATCGCCTCTCAGACCAGACTCCGGGCAGTGGCACACCCAGGAGAGAGACAGAGAGGCCACAATGTTTGTGTGTGCTATAGTTTGATACACGAGGGTGTGCCTGGTCTCTTATCGTTGTCTAACGTATGTGGTTCCAATGGCATCAGGATTCCACCGCCACATCTTATTCCCTAACGCCCCTAGAGTCTTGGCCACCTAGTGATTTAATAATTTTAAAGGGCCCCTTGAGTCTTGGCCACCAAGTGATTTACTAATCTTGAAGACGTACTTTACACACATGTAAAATGTTAATATATTATTTTGCACCTTTTCATTAGTTCATACACTATTAGGAAAATGTGTATAGAACTATAGATAGATATAGATTATGTGGCGCATTTAAAAACGCGCGCTCCATACAAATATTTTTGTGGCGCATAAAAAAATGCTCCATAGAATTGTTGGAATTTCGTGGTGCATAAAAAAATATGCGCCACAAAATTAAGGCTTTCTGTGGCGCATATTAATATATGCGACACAGAAGTACACATTTCTATGGCGCATATTGATATGCGCCACACAAATGTGTATTTCTGTATGCACCACATAATTTTTGTTTGGATTTTTAAATTCTAGATTTTTTAAACTTTTAGAATTTTCAAAATCATTTCGAAGTTTTGAAATTTTAGGATTTTTTATATTTTTATATTAGTTTTTAAAAATTTATATTTTTTGAATATTTTTTAATTTCTATATTCTTTCGATATTTTTACAATTTCAAATTTTAGATTTTTTGAAATTTTAGAATTTTTTGATTTTTTTCTAATTTTTGAACTTTAAGAATTTTTCCGATATATTTTTTAAAAAATTAATTTTTTTGAATTCTTAAATTATTTCATTAATTTACTTTTTTTGAAATTTTCAATTCTTTGTATTTTTTAAAATTTTGAATTTTCCTTTTGAAATTCTTGGCTTAAGAGGGTTTGTATGATACTAATATCAATAAGAACTACATTAGCATAAGGGTAGCTTAATTAAATAGAACTTAAAAGTTAAGCATACTTACGTTGGAGCAATTTGAGGATGATTTGAGATATGTTCGCACCCTTACTAGATACTCAAAAAAAAATTCAAATATTTAGTTTTTTCTAGATTATTTCATTTTTTATTATTCTTGATTTTTTATTTTCTTTAGAATTCTGTAGAGCATATCAAAATTTGATAATTCTGTGGTGCATATAGATATGCGCTACAGAAATAAAATTTAGTGTGTGACTTCTGTGGCGCATGGAATATACGCTACATATATACAATTTCCTACAAGTAGTAATTTGTAATAGTTGGCTAGTGCATAAATTATCAGGATGGCAAGTCTGACGAAGCTGATGCTAGGGTTTCTCACCACTTACGCATCATGGGTCGTCCTTGGGAGATTATATCGTCTCTCCTGTGACGCGACACCTAGGTCTTGATCGAGGATCAGATCGGTTATTTAGACTAGATTGCAAATTACGAACCCTTGAGCCCATGACCTAGAAAATAAAATAAAACCCATGAGCTGTCTAATCTTGACTGATAAATGAAATGCTTCACTCTATATGCTTTACATGTAGATCATTGTAAACTTGAGAATCGTATTGTCTTTGCTTGGGCCGTTAACCTAAGCCACACTTACGTGATGGACATTTTCAATTAAGAACAAATTCAGCTAATTATCATTCTCCTTGGAGATTGGACGTGTCATCGGTGTAGACATGATGATGTAAATAAAGTGGTCTGACTACTGCCAGAAAGGGACAATGATACACCTCAACCCAATAATATTATCAACCTTACTATTATCATATACGCAACACCTAAGGCTTAGATACAAATAAAAGTTCTCCTGGAGCTCGCATATAACCTTTTAAGCAAACAAAAAAGGTCATATTTCCTTCTATCATGTTGCCAACGCTACGAGAACATATCTAGTGCTACCACCCCTTTAGGTGCTACCGTATAAAAACGTATTTTATCGTGTCAAAATTATACGAAAATTATGAGTGCTCATGAAGCATGTCCCATCCCAAATTTCATATCAAAACGACATGGACACTGAGAAAAAAGAGAAAATCAGCATGAATAGTGTCATTTTCTGATTTGTCTTTTTGTGACACTAGGTAGCACTATTCATGCTGATTTTCTCTTTTTTGTTTCTCAGTGTCCATGTCGATTTTGGATATGAAATTTTGGGATGTTGTAGGGGCATGCTTCATGAGTACTCACATTTTTTCCTATAATTTTTTGACACGTATAAAATACATTTTTTTTGTACGGTAGCACGGTAGCATGTAAAGAGGTGGTAGCACTAGATATCTTCTCCCAATGTACGAGAAGTAAACATATACTTGTCGCTTTCTATGCTAAGTGTTCAAACGTTGAGGGACTAGAATGAAACAACATTACCCAGTGTATTTAGTTTGCAACCAACATAATGAGTATTATATTGAAAGAATATGGTGAAGAACGGTTGTAAGACCTCTTCGAGTAACTTTGACAAGAAAAAGAGAAAGAGATGCAAATATAACTTTTTGTTTGACAATGCTATACTTTTAATCTTTACCAAATATCGTTACTCAGTCATAACCATTTTGTAACTTATATAAAATCTTGAACACTGCGCTCTTAGTACTTTATGCTTTTTTATAATCGTTATATAATAATTACTTGATATTGTTTACTTCTCATTCAGGAATTCAGGTAAGTTCTTGTGGAAGTATTTTATCGCTTCTCCACTATTTTGAGTTTCTTGAAGACAAACAACGAGCTAAGCTTAGAGGAGTTGATACATCTCAAATGTATCTACTTTTTTAAGTACTTTGCTCATGAACTTAGTCCAAAATCTTACCAAACTTTGATAGAACTGTCAGAACTACATTGTTTTAGCAAAAACACATCCCTGTCTTTTTTCATGAAGGAAATAAATTCTAGAAAAAGCCCGTATAGTTGGATACCGGCGAGTGTCGCTCATCCTTTCCTCTACCCATATCCTATGTGTCACACTTATATTTAAACACACATAGTAGAGAATATCTTGTTTCTCTCCAACAATGCTATATCTACATATTGTTTTTTTACGGAATCTCACTTATGAGATTAACCACGGAATGGTGCAAGATTTGAACCAACCAACTAATTCCACCTCCCTTCAGTAAGTGTTCTCAGAACAAAAAAAAACGCATGTAAGTCTCGCATTAGGCTCTGCTTGGATTGAGGGTGTACGTAGTGGGTCCACCGTATTTAGTTCAACTTTGTGCTAAATACCGGTGGTTCCACTAATTTTTACCTTCATTCAGAATAGACTCATGTTGGTTTCTCTAAACCAAGCTTCGAGTCACTCAGACAGTCTAAAAGTATCCATTCTGTTTTCACTTCCTATTCACAATCCTTATTGTGTATGGATGGCCGAGATACAATTATAGACGAGCAATAACGATGTCATCTGTTGAATGTGAGATATGATTGACTTTTGGTTTTCCTGGTTATCATCAACTTTTGCACTTTTTCACTTCATTTTGTTGGAGCTGATCTCTTAGCCCCACTTGTATTTTCTACTTATCTAATCTCACTTCTCTTGCCAGTAAAAGAGGGGCTGAGGACATCACCGACTATAGGCACATTAGCCTTATCCATGCCATCACGAAGATTATATCCAAGATGATTGCTCTCCGTCTTGCCCGCCTTATGAATAACATTGTCTCCAATGTCCGAAGTGCTTTCATCAAGAAGAGGAGTATTCATGAAAACTTCATGTATGTACCCAACCTTGCAAGAAGGCTACATAGGAATAAAATCCCTTCGCTCCTTTTCAAGCTTGACATCTGAAAAGCGTTTGACTCCATGCGTTGCGAATTCATACTAGATCTTCTCAAAAGACATGGTTTTCCGCCAAAATTCCGCGAATAGATCATCGCATTGCTTTGCTCCTCCTCTTTGAGGGTCCTTAATGGGGTGTCCGGCCTACCCATCAAGCATGGTAGGAGGTTGAGGAAAGGAGAAGCTCTCTCTCCATTACTCTTTGTGCTCGCCATCGACCCACTCCAACAAATTCTTGAGCTTGCCCCTCACCATGAGCTACTTCATAAGATTAGAGGAAGAGGAACCGTGCTTCGTACCTCGCTTTGCGTGGATAATGCAGAGGTGTTTATTGCCCCACACGAGGAGGATGTACGAAACTTTTCAACAATTCTTCATAGGTTTGGAGAAGTCACTAGGATTGCAATAAATTTCCAAAAAACCTTGGTCGTCCCCATTCGGTGCCACAACATCAACCTTGATGATGTGCTCATGGGCTTGCCGGTGATAAAAACCTCGTTTCCACTGAAATACCTTGGGCTACCGCTTTCGATTTGGCAACTAAAAAAATGGATTTCCAACCACTCGAAGACAAGATGGGAGGGAAATTGGTGACTTGGATGGAAAGAACATCAATGGGGCGGGCCTTGGGCCTCTTATCAAATCCATCCTCATCTCGCAAGCTACTTTCCACCTCACACCTCTACATGTCCCGCCGGGTTGTCACACAAGCATGAATAAGATTAAGCGTGCATTCCTTTGGCCCGGCACCAAAGAGATCGCCGGAGGCAAGTTCAAGATAAATTGGGAGGCGATGTGTGGACCTACTCTTCTTGGCGGTCTTGGGTTCCTTAACCTCGAGAAGTTTGCTCGGGCTCTCCGGTTTCAGTGGCCATGCATGGTTCGAATGGAGCGACCCCAATAAGCTTTGGGTAGGCCTTGGCAACCCTTGTGACTCCGTGGATATGGACCTTTTATATGCTTCGACCACAATCACCATTGGCAATGATAATATTGCATCTTTTGGGGACTCCCCTTGGCTCAATGGTCGGAATCCCAAAGATATCGCTGCCCTAATTTTTGGGGCCCCCACTAGGAAAAAATGGAAGGTTAAGCAAGATTTGCAAGGGGGGCATGGATTGCAAAGATCAGGAAGGACACAAACTTCTCTTTGAACCACCTTCATGAATCCATGTCTTTGGGTTGAGCTTAGCAATGTGCATCTAGATGAAGATATTGATGATTCCATTGTGTGGAACCTAATAACTAATGGGGAGTACACATCTTCTTCGGCTTAGAGCATCTCCAGCCGCGTCCCCCAAACCGTCCCCTAAACCGCGCCGGATTGAGCGTTTGGGGGACGTGTTTTGTTCGTGCCATCTTTGGGGGACGTCGCTCCCCAGCCGCGTCCCCAAAATGCCGCCCCCAAACATTTAAAATACTTTTTTTGGCATTTTTATTTCAATTTCCACAAACTAATACATAATTGGGAACGTGGTTTCCACAAACTAATACATAGTTGGAACCGTGGTGGACACAAATATAAAATATTGCAAATAAACTAAACCTAACTAGGCCGTGCATCGGAGGTTTGCTGTGTTCGCTGCTAAGAAAGAACACTCGAGGGCACACCCAGTCACCTAAACTGGAAAATCCAGCGGGAGGATGGTGCCCTTGTTGGTTCTACCGATGAGGCGAACAGGCAGAAACCTCCGTGCACATATTCGCTGCGAAGAAACAACACTCATCAGTCGTCCTCTTCGTCGGTGCTGTCGTCGTGGGAGTCCCCGTCGCCGTGGTAGTCCAGGCGGCAGCGCCTCTCGTCGAAGACCTTGACGCTCATGTCCCTGTTGCCGAAGTAGGAGAACACGAGGATGAAGCCGGCTTGGAGGCTGTGGTGGCGCGCGAACTTCTCCCAGCCCGATGTTGAGGTACATCTTGCCGCGCGCGTCGTAGATCGCGTCGACGATCCATCGGTAGTAGCCGCACGAATGCTCCCGCAGATGCATCTTGCGCGGGCGTACGCCGCCGACGTACTCGGCGAAGGAGTCCGGCAGCCTCTGGATGCCGCACGGGTTGCCCTTGAGGACGAGGACGAACTCGAACAGCACGTCCGGCTCCACGTCCATCTCCGACGATGAAGACGACGGCGTGGGAGGCGACGGCGAGCGTTCAGCTATGCCGCGGCCACGTCCACGACCACGACCACGGCCGCGGCCGCGAGGTCGGCCTCCGCCTCTACCAGACATAGCGTCGAGTCTTGTTGAGAGATGGTGGCGGCTAGGGTTTGGGAGAGAGGCGCTAGTGTTTGTGTATGAGAGGGACGATGGGAGGCGCCCCTTATAGGCCGGAGGGAGGCGGATGAGCGGTGGCGCTCATTAACGCCGGCACGCAGAGCTAGGCGCGACGGGACGCGTCGCTGCGCCCTCTGTGGGAGCTGCACCATCGCTGCGCGCCAATAACTTCCGTCGCGAGGTAGGCGACGGTTAGGTTAAAATTAATTGTGCCGCTGACGGGTCTGCCCCGCCACTCCCCGCCTCGCTTTTCGTTGTGTCCGGCGTCCCCGGTGCGTCCCCTGTGGGACGGGGACGGGCTCGGGGCGCCGGACACCGTATGGGGGCGCGCCGGACAAAAATGGGCTTTGGGGGACGCGGCTGGAACGGTTTTTTTGTCCGGCGCGCCCCAAATCCCTTTGGGGGACGCTTTGGGGGACGCGGCTGGAGATGCTCTTACAAGCCACAATTCTTTGGGGCCACGTCTGCCATCTTCAACAAGGTCGTGTGGATGCCTTGGGCGCCTCCAAAGTTTAAATTCTTTGCTTGGTGGACCATTGAAAATAGGCTATGGACGGCGAACCTTCTTGAAAAACGAGGTTGGAACAATTGTGGTCTATGCCCCCTTTGCAAGCAAACTCCAGAGATGGCGGCACACCTCTTTTTTCCATTGCCACTTCTCCAAAAGGCTTTGGGGGGTGATATAGGAGTGGCTCGGCCTTGACTCCATCAACACCGCCAATTGGACCACGACCTATCCATTCTTACTTTGTGGGCTAGCTTGTCAAGTAATGATGTCCCGAACCGCAAGGCAATGGCATCCCTCGCCATGCTCACTAGTTGGACCATTTGAAATGAGAGGAATGCGCGGGTGTTCCGTAACAAATCCACCCCTACGACGGTGCTTCTTAGCTTCATTAAGAACGAGGTCAGGCTTTGGATAGCCGCGGGCGGCAAACATTTGAGCAATGTAATAATGGGAGAGTAGTCCCCTTATACCCTGGGTTTTACTTTATTGTCAAACTCTCTTCCTATTTAATGAAATGATGCAAGTCTTTTACCTGGGATTGAAAAACAAAACAAAAAAACACACGAGCACACACATACACCAAGGAAGTCAAGAATTTGCTTTGCAAATAGACACTTCTCCCTGGTGCACATAAGCGCTACATTTTTGGCAGGTGCCCTCACGGTGTACATTTCTCATTAACTGAATGAAGTTAACACTCGGAGCTTAACACTCGGGCCACTCATCCACTCACCACTAACTGTGTGCACTCACGCACTAACAACACACTGGCCACTAACACGTGACCGGCTAAGGGACTTGGATTCTGCTAGGTAACACGCAAACTAAACTACACCGATTCACTCGGCTGACACTGGACATGCCGGCCTTCTCCTTCCTCCACTCACAGGTCGTTTCACACGACATCGCTGCATCTCACCTCGCACCATATGGCACGGCTAGCAGGCATCTCGCTTTCTACGATCTGGACGAAGCTTCACCGACCTACAATTTCTATGACCTGAACTAGATGCAAACGAAATAGAAATTCAGATACAATCAAGATTAAAGCTGGAGTAACACATATGAGGTTGACTCATTTGACTAGGATGAAACAGATTTGTTCAGATTCTGACATAACATGTAGATAGACATATTCACTCGAACTCATGAACCCGTTCATGCAGAAATATCAAACGATTTTACTACTGCGCGGTAGGTATAATGCTCGCAGGAAGAGAAGATTAACGAGGAACACGAGATGGGTCAGAACAGAATGATGGATCTACCCACTGCTGAAACTGACGAGCTAGGTGTCGATCATCACGCAATTCTCACGTCGGCTTGAGGTCCTGGAACATGGAGTCCCACTAGATCTCGCCTTCTCCGACGGTGGCGGCGCCGTCGGACAACAGCTCCTCCTCGCTGTCGACGCCGGCCTCGTCGTCTTCCTCGTAGGCGCAGTCGTGGAACACGAGACAGCCTTCTGCGACGGCCCCAACGAGAACCGCCGTCGCAACGCCGCTGTCGGTGATCATGAGCACCATCTTCTTGACGCCCCTCCTCCGCTGGAGTAAGGCACCGGCGCGGACGACAACACCGTCGCCTCCGCCGCTACGTATCCTCGGCCCGACGGTGACGGACGTCGACGCCCTGCCGCCGCTGCAGATCCTCGGCACGAGCTGGACGGGGCGCATCGTGATGAGAGCAATATTCAGAGGTCGCCGTCGTCCGCCGGGTGGACGCGCCGCCGTGCGCGCACGTCCGCGCACCTGCGGACGATGGCGCGGATGACGGCGCAGAAGAACAGGAGCACGCAGACAACGCAGGCGACGACGATGCCGACGGTGATGGCGAATGCCGCTCTCGGAGAAATGTGGAGAGCCACGGCCAGCTCGCCGAGCTCCTCGTTCCTCCACTGAGGAGCGGCGGCGGCGGCCGTGGCGGAGGAGCTGTGCCATGTGGGTGCTGCTGATCGGCTCATGTGTGGGTGGCGCGCGCGCGAGGGAGCAAGTGACGGATTGTATTCTGGAGATGGCGGCGTGGCCTTGTGGAGCAGATGCATTTTAGTAGTTCGTCCTGGAGGTTACGTTACATTAGCTACTTCCGGGTGTGGCGCGCGCGCGTACTGGCCTTCTCCAGCTTGCCAATTACCAAAAAAACGCAAATGCCAGTCCGGTGTATGGCTAGGTATGTCAAGTGGACATGAATTATTCATAACCACCATGCGTGTTTCATATGGAGTGATACATATATGGTTGATGCTAGTAATTGCTAGCTTGCCCGCCGGGTTCTTGCTCAACCAAGAATACTCACTCGTCATTAGTAGCAACTTTTTAGGAGCAGACAAGTACCTCGCGGTGTTGGGGTCAGAACAGAAATTCAGTTCTGTAGGGGACTAATCAGGAACCCTTGAAACACAAGGAAGAGATCATACAAAAGAACCTCTAGAGCTGGGAGTAGCACACCGTTCAGAGTATGCAGGCAAGACAAGTAATGAACTACAATTTTATTTTTCCATGTGGGTGCTCCAGTGAGCATGATATATTGTGTTTTAACTGCTACGTACTGGGTACAATGTGTACAAGAAATTAATCTTTAGGCTGACTGATGTCACACAAATAATTGATGCAAAAAGTCTTGGGCATATAATTTTTTGTGTTAGTGCCCTCTACATGTTTGTTGTTATGCTTCATACAGCTGAATCTATTTTTTTCAGGTTTTTTGACTGCATAAACATGCTCATAGACGAGCACACGCGAAAACTCATTTTTAAAGGCAACTGTATGTGTAGGAGTGTCATCTACCATAGATTAGCTTTGAGATTGGTGAGACTACTTATGTCCTTTTTAACAAAACTGAAACATAATTGAAACAGATTTAAATAGTAGAAAACGTTTCACAAGTTTCATAAATACGTGTGCAATACTTGTGAAACTTTGTGAAACATAATTTGAATAGTAAATATTTTTTACAAGTTTCAAACATGTTTCACAAATTTTAGACATATTTCACAAATTTTTAGAAACTAAATCAACACATGGATGACATCAGCATGACGTAATCACTGATGTACCTACCGGCGCCGGTAAATTCGCTGCGTTCCGAGCACACGTTCCTGGCGAGCAAATGCAACCCATGGCCGCCACGCCTATGGGTGCAGTTGGGTGGTCATTGTGGTGAGTTCTCTGTCTCTCTCTTCTTCAGTTTTCTTTTCTTCCATGGCTCAAGTGATATTTAGTTGTTGTTAATTAGAATTAGTGATGGATTTGTGAGTTTGTCACAGGTTTTTCACTCCTAGCGGTATAATTAGACAAACTGAGCAATCACGCCAATTAGTTTGTCACTTATTATGGCGGTGAATCTTTGGGCTTGGTTAACTGTATAAGGAAATAATTTTCCAGCAGCTTTAAAATACTGAAATGTGTGGCATCGTCACTTTGTAGGTTGGCTGCGTAGCATCGGTGAAGTGTAAAATTTCTAGAAAACACAACAGATAATGAGGTATCTTTGAATGCAGAAATCTGTAGAAAAGCAATATCCGAGCTGGAAGAAACCAATTGGCATGACCAGATAGAACTTCAGACTAGGTAAGCTGATGGGTCTGTTTGTTTTTATGTCTGATGCAAAAAAATGAACCAATCAGGATAGACCTTGGATTTCATGTCTCATTCAATGTATCATATTCCACGTGTTGCCATAGGTATTCATGCACTGGCCGATGGAAGCAGCATCAGTTGAGAAGCTAGAGAACTTATCACTTGATAGCATCCTTGTAAGGAGTATCATACGCCTCATACATTTTCTGAATTTGTTAAAGATAACATCGTTAAAGATAACATCTATCTACACTGACGATGTTCACAAACTCAACCTCATGATATCTCTGTAAACTTGATGAGATCCGCATGACAGAAACTGTGTGTAGCAAAGTTTGCATGAGCATGTTCAATTCGTTGGAATTCAGGTGGCTTCCTATTGAGGTAATTAAGCTAAAATATTACATGTTATTTTCATGAAAATTTGGTCAAATATTTGCTCTATTTGCATACTATTCTAGGACTATCTGCTTTACTTTCTTCCTATAATAAATAAATTTGTTAACCTGCCACCAAGAAAATTTTGTTCTGGTAAGAATCTAACTTTTTTCTTTTCTCGCAGGCGATCTGAAGTTCAAGAAAGTTTTAAGAAATGGCTTCCGATGATTTAAGCTTCCATTTCATTGCCAACCCGCCCGATGATCCTCTAGAAATTATTACAGACCAGACAAGGTCTTCTTACATACTATTTCCTTGCAGCGTACAACCTATTTGTCTTATTTTGCTTCTTTGGTTCTTCTTGAACAATCATGTTGATCATGATTCTTGTTCTCTATTATAGCTCATAATTAGGGGTAAAAATAATAGGTCAGGGTACTATGACTTTATAGCGGTAGTGTTTTCCTTTTTCTGCATTTGAAGGAATGTATACAATGTTGTTATTGCATCAGTGCTTGATTCATAGGACACAAAGAACCAAATTTAGATATGGTCAAAAAACCGTCCTGGGAGGCGCGCAACACTCCAAATTATTTGAGTTCATCTAATTGCTTATTGACCAGGTTTTGTTAAAACATTTTGCTTCTGTTCATAAATCGATTCTGGGGCAATCAGGTCTGGACAAACTCTAACTCCACTACTATTAACTCTGTTAAATTTTGTGCTTCTGCTCCTATATCTCTAACAATGCCCAAATTGTCTTGCCATGTCCATCAGATACTTGAGATAGTTCCAATCACATGTGTACGTCTTCCTTAAATGGTTTTTTTTTTTCAAAGAAGCTCAGGTAACTATTGTTCATGTGAGAACCGTGTATGCTTTGCTGCTCTAACCATTTTCATTCGTCCATTAAAAGAATGACATACATAGTATAGGTACATTGATACATTGACATTCCTTCCAATTTATCTATAATTCTTGCTAGGAGATGTAATAGCAGTATTGTTAAACGATTACATGATAAGAATCTATTTGAGAAAATCTACTACATACTGTACATTTATCATCTTAGGCTACATCCATAGCATTTGTCTCCATTGTGTACAATGTTTAGGATAGTTACACTCCTGAGTATTCAGAGATCAATAAGACAGTGCAAGATCGTTGCCTCTACCAATATAGCTTATGAACACCAAGGCAGTTGGATGGAGGTCAGATCGGAGTATAATGAAGTTTCTAAAAAAAAGAGGAATGTGAGCTCCTACCTGTTTCATCATAAAATTTCCTTGTACTAACTGTCTTAAGTTGGTCTTGCACCATATTCATTTTCTTCAATGCCTTTCGGCCTTCTCTTTTTAGGTTCGAGATAGATTTGATGTATCTGCGATCTCCCCTTAGTCTGCCAACGAGTGTCACAATTAGGGCGATGATTGGTCTTTTATAAATCTAATTATTCTAGGTAAATAGGATGAAATAAGGATCTATGTTGGCTATGGTGCCATACATAATTTAGCACTGCATTATCCTTATTTTTTATGTAAGCTACTTCATATTTCGTGATGCACATACTTGGGTTGATTTACCTTATTGGGCCGAAAAAACCAACATTGTTCAATTATTGAAGAATGTTATGTGAACTGTATAAACTTGCTTTCCTCTATTGCTCATTATGTTGTGATATTTGCATTGAGTTGAATTCAGCTCTCTTTTGCATTCTAATTTTTGCTAGCAAGGGTTACACCTATTTTTTATTAAACAAAGGTTTCGCACATACTTATCGTCTTGTTAACTACTTATGTAGTTCATCTAGGATAAATTCTTTGATTGATGAAACTATGATATCATGCTTCTTGCCTACTCAGTTTTTTCCTATTTTGGTCGTAATTAGAAATCACACCATATACCGAGGCCTTTCTGTTGCTCCTCTTTTGTCAGAACTAATCAATGATGATGGGAGGACATGACAGTTTCCTGGAAAAGATGGCCATGCAGATTGGCATGCCAAGGTCCAAGACAGGTACCTCCCGTGACTTGATGAAGCAGAGCATCCACATTGAAGACCGAACAGGGGCGGCAGCGGCATGCCAGCGGGAGAAGGGTGAACAAAGAGAGCTGCGACGGATGCTTTGAAGAATCGACCGAAGTGTACGGCAAAAAGGAATTGACAGAGAACAAAATTGGGCAGTGATTGGGATGATGAGATTGGGCTTGCCACTGTATGGCTAGGACGATGGGTTTTCTTGTAAGAGGTAGTACTAAGGCAGATTCAGATTAATCCACATCCATTAAAAAAACTCAAGCTAAGCTGTGTGTAGCCGTGTAGGCATGTATGTTGTAACCACTAGCAGAAGAATCATGGACCGTGGATGTAACATGTAACTTTTGCTTTTTCTACAGCCTGATAGACTATGGATACCTAATAGGAATAAACCTACTATACCATTCTATCAACCTGTGGTTTTCTCGTTTTGATGAGGCATTTGGGACGCGGTTGGAGTCGAAGGAGTGGCGGAAAAAAAAGACGAACACACAAAATAAAATATGGCTGCTATTGGGACGAAATTTGAGAGCCGCTGTACGGCGAGGAGGCGCCCCATGGGGCGCCCCAACCAGTAGTGTATACTAAGTGAGATATCACTAGATCATATAAATCGAAGCGGAGACTCATATAAATCGACCTCCGAACCTCGCCAACTAGATGAGATAGAATCTGAGCATGGGTTTTGGATGAGATGGCAAGGCAATCAAATGTAGCTGTCAATTGACTCTACTATTATCTTTGCTCCTAAAAGCTGATGCATCGAAAACTATAGTGGAAACATTTCATATTGACCTCTAGTGATAATGAAGACAAATGTGCATCTGACTATATCTAAATGTCCTTGAATTGCAGTTTACACACCAGAGAACCCGTGATGATAACATGAACTACTACTCGACTCGGCGTCAAAAAAGATAAATCTCCTTGCATCCGCGAGGTGCATGCAAGAAGCAGCGTTGCGATTTACCATTAGCTAGCAAAGACTATAGGTATGTATGGATCCGACAGGTTGGTAGCTAGAGCTAATTAAGCTAGCTAGCACAGAACTTAGATCATCGATCAACGGGTCATTCCATCAACGTGCATGGCCGGCGGCACCGTGGCCGCGTTGCCGCCACGCCCCTGCTGCTGCTGCAGCTCCATGTTCGCGTGCCATCCTGCACGTACGAAAACCATTTAGCATTTAGAACTGTGTCAACACGGATTGGGTTCTTCAACACGAGACAAACGTAGAGGCACGCACGTACCGATGTCCATGACGAAACCTCGGTTCCTGAGTTCGCGGAACTGCTGGCAGATGGCCAAGGGCTCGCAGAAGCCAGTGACGCAGCAGTCCGGGTAGGGGGTCTCCTGGAGGCCGTACTGCGCGCGCATCTTGGTGCGGTAGAACCAGGTGTAGATCCACTGGCACCCCCACCCCGTCATGACCCCCATCCCGATGTACATCGCCCCGCTCGCGCCGCTCGACGTCGCTCCCCGGTCCACGATCTCCGCCATCAGCCCGAACGTCATGCACGGGCAGATGCACGTCAGGCAGCAGATGCCTGGGTCCTCCATGCAGTCGAACAGCCCCGTCGACCAGGGGTTCACCGGCGGCTGCGCGCGCGGCCGTGACGGCGTGACCGTTACTGGTGTTGGCTTAGCCTCGGCGGCGTCCATGGTGGCTGGTGGTCTCGGCCAGCCAGCGGGCACGCGGAATAATTAGCCTATTCCTCCTCCGGCCACCGGTAGCGAGACTGGTGGAGGGGTATGTAAGCGAGGCTGGCCTCAGGAGTCAAGAGGAGCTAGCGCGGGAAGAGTGGCATATATAATGGTTGCAAATAATGGCTATAGGTCAGCATGTACGCATGCATGCAACCTAAACGAATATAATCCCATGGTTAATTAGCTTACACTATTATTAGCTGGATTTGTAAATTAAAAGGCATGCGAATTTTTCTGGTCCTAGATGTATAGAGGGCGCAATATTTATTTCGATGTATGATAAGATGCATCAATAATATTTTATAGACCGAAACGTGCTAAATACTAGTCAGCCATTGGCATCTTCTCCGGAACAGGGCAAGGGGCCTCTCCGTTCTGGAAAAGCCTGATTAAAATCAAGCACTACTTTAAATTGGGAGCGAAACATGAGGTATGCAATGGCAGCGTACACTCTTTTGGTTCCATCGTTGGACTGAAATGATCCCACCAAAAGACCAGCTTCCCTACATCTTTAGTATATATGCGGCGATCAAATTGTCTATGTGTTGCTCAGGCGTGCGTGCGGATCCAGGGCCGGCCCTGACCCATGGCCACCATGGGCAACCGCCTGGGGCCCAGGCCAGAGGGGGGCCCAAGATGGCATCTTCTCTTTTATTATGGGCAGAAAAAAATGTGGCAAATGCTCAATGAACAGGCTTACTGAAAGAACTTCAACGATCAGGGCCTTTCTGTAGCCAACAAACATAGTGCCACGCAACCGATAGAACCGATCGGTCCATCGGGAGAAACGAGCGATCGACTGTTCGTCGACTCGTTTGGTCGCCATGTTCATCTCACAGGCGGCGCGGCTCCATCCCCAATCGGCAGCCTGTTTAGCTGCTTTTCACGACTCGCCGACATGCACCCTGTTTACTGTAAGTCCATGACTTAATCCGTTGTCCATTCCTTCATCTAATCCATAGTTTAATCCATCAACTAGGGTTACAATTTCATGTGAATTCGTTCACCATTAGCCACGGCTCGGCTCGGGAGCCGAAAGGAAATTGTTGTGCTGGTGCTTGGGCCGGCCGTGCTGCTCCATTGTTTGATGCTGCCCTCAAACAATACTCCAGTAGCGTTCTAGATTAAGGAAAGTTATGGAAAGAATTTGGATCAGAGAAGAGGACTTGAACTTGGATTGTTTCTCCCACATGGTTGTCCGACACATAGACGCTATGCATATCAGTTTTTTTAAGGGTGGCTGATGTGTATTAGTTCCTACAAGCCATATTTGTCAATCAAATTTCTCAATTTCCACCTAACAAGGAATATATGCTAGAGTATATATTTGGCGAACATGCCTAATAAAGGAAACAAGAGTGTGAATCTTGATAATTGATCGCATAATACTAATTGTGTCGCCACGCCACCACATTTTCATATAACTAAAACATCAACGTTGACAATGTTACCTGGCACGAACAAGGTTGCACAGTAGGTCTCCATGACAATGGACTATTTGCACGAGATCACTATCAACCACACAATTGAAGTGTCACTCACTATTGCGCATGAGTTCATCGCTCATTGCCGATAATATTGTGTATGTTGCAATGTACGGGTATTATGATAGTGTTTATATACCTAGTTATACGAATATATATTTAGGTGTTAAGGGGCCCTTTTGTCGACGTCGCCCCAGGGCATCGAAAAATATAGAGCCGGCCCTGTGCGGATCCGAGCAAAATCCGTCTTCGTCGTGCCCTGAACCAGGCAGGGATCGAGTCTTGGCGGCAGCTAAAGCTAGGCTCTCATCCTCAATACTCAGTTCACTGATGGGCTTGACAAGGTTTTCTGGGATGTCGAGCAATCTGGAATCTACTCGGTTAGCTACATGTATGCCTAACTTTCGCAGGTACAGTGCCACACTTCAACATGTCTTTGGGGACAAATTCTTAGACTGGCTTGTCTCTTGTTTTTAGCACAATTCTTCGCACTGTGGCATGTGCGTAATAAGCTTGCCATCGAAGCGGAAGCTCTTAATCTCCCGATTGATATTTTGTGTAAAATTGTTCTCTTCTTGCAGCTTTGGACACCCAGTGGAAAAATCCCAGGGCAAGGCAACACTCTCCCTCATGGCATGCGGGCTAAAGGAACTCCACGCCCAGGAATTACTGATCATGCTTAGCTCCCCTAATTGTGATTTTGAGTTTGTTTCGTTTTGTGTTTGCTGTGCCTTGGGCACGTGTTAGCTTCTACCTTGGCCAACTTGTATGCCGCATCATGTATGAACCACAAATCTATGAGGCTTTATTAATTTAAAGTCAGGCACTAATTGTCTTTTATCTATAAAAAAATCCACGCTAGTACATGACTTAGTGACACAAAAATTAATCACAATCAACGATAAAAATAAACTTTCCCATTCCACTGAAATTGTAATTTTTATTTCATTAACGTATAAAATCTCATTTCATTGACACATAACACTCATTATGTTACACTACAACCACTCCTAATGAGATCCTTTTGAATCTCATTAATCCTTTCATAGGAATCATGGGTGCTCATTGGAATTTTGAGAGAGGAAGCCCTCTTGAGCTACTCTCTATTCAATTACCCAAGATCTAAGAAAGCTAATTACATAAATACTATGGAGAGCACTCTTTACGAGCCCGTAGTCACTGATGGTCTCTCTATTTTGTATTGAATTTTGCATTACAATGAAGTGGAGCATCTTGGGGGACATAATCTATGACATATACTGACGATATCAATGCATTCTTGGCGGCATTGTCCGTGCACCATGCGGTGAGGATCATAGCGGATCAACAAGATTGAAAAAAAAGTGCGTAAATAGAAAGGAGAACAAATCTGCGGATATAAAAGAATATGAAAATCATGATTTTGTAAAAAGGGTGAAGAACAAACATACTGATTAGGAACGATGGTTGAGAACTCAAGCACGTGGACAAGGGTTGAGTTTGGCTAATAGCAGGGAAGGACAGATGTGTTCTAGGGTCAGATCAAAGGGTGGAGAGTGGAAATCACTAGAAAGGAGTGTGGTGGCGCGAGTAGAGCTAGGCCGATAAGCCCTTGTCTTATGTAGATAAATGGATTAGGGAGAGGGGTTTAGGGTTTGTTTTGTTTTCCCTTTTCGGCAGTATGGTCTAGCTATATGGACCGTAATTTCTTAAAATGGTCCATATTCAGTGATTGCTGGTTGGACACCCTGTCAGTATGCATGTGACAGAGCTAGATCTCTCAAAGGTGGCGATGTCCATGAATGCATTAATTAAGTACCCCACGCTCTTGATTGTATTATCTATTGCGAAGAAACAAAAATACAGCGATGAAAAACACGGGAACAAAGCCTCTTAGACAAGGGACTAGAGTCTAGCACAAATCAATAGATAGAAAACAACTGGCGAACCAGTTCAAAGAAACAAAAAAGGAAACACAACATACATAATTAATTTCATATGCCTTTATTCATTAGTATTAAGATCATTGTGTTTTTGCCAAATTATATGCATCACATCGGCCATAGACAATCATGTTGACTTAAGGGCCTGCTGGTACTCCTTCTTGGATGTACACATTGACATCTTTCTCGTATGGAAACCTCCACATCGCCATAAACGAACAACAAACCTCCGCCGAGTGTGGTATATCCATCCACCCATGTAGGTGCACCTTGGGGATTTGTAGTGGTACCCGGTGTCCATGCCCTCGTATGACATGAGCCTTCGTTGGAACAAGCTTCACTTGCACTGCCACAACTTCTCATTGATGTCTTAATTAGACAATGTGATGAGTGCACTAGAGCGCTTAAGACCACGACATTGCTAGACAGTTCGCTCAAGGCAGCGCATTCGAGGAACCGACGACCCATGTCAAGTGGCTTATCAATGTCGCGCAAAACATAGCAATCTGGTGGAAGGTCCAGTTGCACCAAAGATGGAAATGCCATGTGTACTCCATGGCGTAGAAGGGAATATATAGCGCGGCGTGGCAAGAATATGCACCATAGCATCAACGTCTGGCCTCGGGAGATGATCCATCACGTGATGTGGGGAAGTGGCGCGAGCAGCAGAGTGCGCAAGCGCTTCTGTGAGCTGGAAGATGAGAAAACCGAGCACCAACGTTTAGCAAATAGGTCATCTTTTCATAAATGTGAGTCATATTACAGTCCAAGCGGGCGTGGGAGGCTTTTTTTTCCCATGGTGCCATACATGACATGACAAGTCACACAACCTGTTTCAATCATGGCATGGAGATTCACGCGGATGCCACCAACATAGTCAGAAATGGTGGTGTGCACGCATGCACCGCTTCACCAACAGCGGTGTAACTATGGCATGTCGTAGAGCTCAAAGCGATCATTACTGCCCGGTCAGGCTTGCGCGCTGGGTCCACTTAATGGTGGCGTTGTGGGCCTTGTTGAATGCCCTCAGTGGTCCCACAATGGTGATGTTGCACTAATAATACTGGCGTTGAACTAATACAGTGCGCCATTAATCGCATGTTCCCACTAAGCATATCCATACTAGTGCATGTGTCTTCCGAGAATCATGTATTTTGACTATTATTACCCAAAAAACAAAGTTTTGGCTTTCATGCTTCCTTTCCGAAACTGTGAATTTCTATGCTTTGTCGTCTTTTGTGACATTGTTTTATTCTTCATGTATTTTTTTTCAGGGGTTCTTGCCATAATCTTTCCTCGTTCAACAAATTAAAAATACCCACTTACTTAATAAGAATTTATTTTTTATGCCTAATAACTCAGCACCCAGCCTCCCTTGGTCTTTAATTTTCCATATAATTTCCCATTTGGTTAAATGGTATCTATGCTTCAAATCATCTAGAAAAAACATGACCAATAGAAATCTAACCTCTTCCTTACCCCTTTAGGTATTTGAAAGAAAGAAAACATTAACATTGGGAGACTCGTAAGAATGGAATTTATTATAATAAGCATGTCTCCATGTGAGAGAAACTATCCTTGCCAGCATCTCAATTTCTTCTGAAATTGGTTTTATATTGGATTCCATTATTTATTAAGGAGTTTTGAACAATGAATTGGAATTAACTCCAAGGTACCAAAAAGGGAGAGAGTCCACAGCATAGCCCAAAATTTGTCTGTACTCATTCCCACTCTATTGCGCCTTTCCAAAATAGAAAATCTCACTTTTACGAAGCTTATATCTGTAGGCCTAATAATTTTTCAAAGATGCATAGAATAATTTTAATATTTATGGCGCATGCTATGGGTCGTGTTCCATGAACAAAATCGTGTCATCGGTATATTGAAGGCCTCTAACTTCTTTGTCTTTCTTGGAAACAACAGGGGCTCCACACGCCATCCATGTTCATCGTGTGAGAAAACCGAACCCTAGCACCTCGATCTCACGTGTGAGTGTGGTTCGGTCATGGTCCAGGTCTGTATTTTGCTTGCTCATCATCTATGCAAGAAGATCAGCAAAACCGGGCATTTGAATGTGTTGGCAAAGTTCAGGGCCTATTTTGTACCATAGGAAACATTTATAACGACAAGTGAACATTGGTGAATGTTTAAGGATGAAAAATGGACTTTCTTCTTCCAAAATTAATCAACTCCCCTTGCATATCCATGAGATGGAGGAAGCTTTGCGATTTAATTTACATTAGCAAAGACTATATGAATGTATGAATCCGGTACGTATGTAGCTATATATGAAAGCAAGGCAGCTAGCACCGAGTGTTGAATGATCGATGATCGATCAGCGGGTCATCCCATCTGCGAGTACTTTGCATTTCCTCCCTCTAAAACTATGAAAACAACATACGCTCCACAAGTCATCCATGTTCATCGTGTGAGAAAACCCAACCCTAGGTTCGGTCATGGTCCAGGTCTGTATTTTGCTCATCTATGCAAGAAAATCAGCAAAACCGGGCGTTTGAATGTGTTGGCAAAGTTCAGGGTCTATTTTGTACCATAGGAAACATTTATAACGACAAGTGAACAATGGTGAAAGTTTAAGGATGAAAAATGGACTTTCTTCTTCCAAAATTGATCAACTCTCCTTGCATCCATGAGATGGAGGAAGCTTTGCGATTTAATTTACATTAGCAAAGACTATATGAATGTATGAATCCAACAGGTACGTATGTAGCTATATATGAAAGCAAGGCAGCTAGCACCGAGTGTTGAGTGATGGATGATCGATCAGCGGGTCATCCCATCTGCGTGCATGGCGGGCGGCGAGGTCGCAGCGGTGCCGCCGCGGCCCTGCTGCTGCTGGAGCTCCATGTTGGCGTGCCATCCTGTAAGAAAACCACTTAGAACGAACATGCATGTGTCCTAGTCCATGCATGTAAATGAAAGGAAGGTAATTAATTAACGAACCGATGTCCATGACGAAGCCTCGGTTCCTGAGCTCGCGGTACTCCTGGCAGATGGCGCATGGCTCGCAGAGGCAGTGGACGCAGCAGTCCGGGAAGGGGGTCTCCTGGAGGCCGTACTGCGCGCGCATCTTGGTGCGGTAGAAGCAGGAGTAGATCCACTGGAACTCCCAGCCCGTGAGGATCCCGATCCCCATGTACAGCGCCCCGCTCGCGCCGCTGGACGTCGACCCGCGGTCCACGATCTCCGCCAGCTGACCGAAGGTGATGCACGGGCACAGGCACGTCAGCCAGCAGCTCGCCGGGTCCTGCGTGCAGTCGAACAGCCCCGTCGACCAGGGGTTCACCTGCGGCGGCCCTTGAGGGTGGGACGGCGCCGCCGCCGGTGTTGGCTTCCCCTCGGCAGCGTCCATGGCTGCTAGAGGAACCGATTGGGCACGCAGATTAAGCGTGTGGCCGTGTGGGTGGCCTGCCCTCAAGGGGAGCTAGCTACCTCTGGAAGGGCGTCAAGAATGGCTGCATCGGCACAGGTGAGTACGTAGGCATGCATATGCACCCTAATTAAACAATTCTAATCCTATCGTTAATTAGTCTGTACTATTATTAGCTGAACTTGTTAAATTAAGTGCACGTGTTTCTTTTCTCCTATTGTTTAGCGATAAGGCCAATGAGAAATAATTTAGACAACTCTTTTTTACTACTTTCATATTGAGATACACCTTGTATTGGACTGACTCCAAGTCGTTCGAGGTAATATACAAACGGTGGGGATTCCCCCCCCCCCCCCGTCACACTCGAAAAAAAATATTGACAAATATTGCAGCAGGGTGGAATGGCGACCCTAGCCAGCCAGCGGTTAGTTCCGGACCAAACAAAAATTCCTTTCTAGTTTATTTTTTAACTATAATGCGAACTATTTATGAAAAGTTTTGCATATTTGTGGTAATGCAGACTATAATTAGCTAAACTTGTAAAATTAAGTGCACGTGTTTCTTTTCTCATATTGCTTCGCGATCAGACAAGAGAAATAATATAGACATGTATCATGCACACGCTTACTATTTGCATAGTGAGAAATATTGCAGTGGTGGTATTAAAGGGCAACCCTAGCTAGCGGCCGCGTGCACAAATTTGTTGTTGCCAGCGAAAATCTTTCCTATTTTAAATATTCAAATGTTTTATCTCTCAACCGTTAACTCAGATTTAGGATCCATTTTCACTAATAAATTGGTCTCGATGAGATTTCTAAAACTAGATCTCATATTTATATGAATGTTCAAAAAATCCGGTGATCACAAGATTAATTATTATTTGTTCAATAGGTACTCGTGGGGCAACAGTGTCGATTAGACATAATCGTCTGTGTTACTCGCTTGGATAATTTAATCCGTCCGTCTGACGGCAACTAAACAACATCGATTGATTGAGAGGCTAGGACAATGCTCCTCTTTTCAAGAAAAAAAAAATTATAGGCACCGAAGCCCTTTTGCTCTGGCCTTATGATGTTATGAGCATTATATCATATGGCTTACCTCAGTTAGAGACTTAGAGTTCTATTTTGTTCTTTATTGTTTTTAAGGTTAGCTCAATATGTGAGTTTTATTGCGTCGAGGTTTGTAGATAGTTTAGGAAAAGAATTAAGCGACGAGTGTCAATCAACTTCCATGGAAGTAGAGTCGACTTCAAGTATTGTTCTAGAAAAACTAATAAAATTGTTCATGAGCAGGCTAGGTTTTGTTTTCAGTCAAAAAAAGTTCTAACCGAATCGATGATCCCCCTAGCTACATCTTAATTGAACTTATAAACGTTGTAACTATTGTTTGAAATTAGCGTGGTTGATTTCCCTCAAAAAAAAGTGAGGCTCTGCAATAAAAGAATTTGACGGACCATATCGCACGTGCCCTGAAAGAACAACAAAGGGCATTTTAGTTATGACATACACTGAAACAAAATGATTGCGTGACACTATGTATGTGCCTTGGTCATAGTTAACAACTACAGTACTTTGAAAGAAGGAATTATGGGAGCAACCTGTGATGCGGGTCATAATAACACAACACAACACTTTGAGCTGCCGGCCAGACCAGACGGGCGCAAGCAATAATCCATAGTACGTTCCGTACGTCGGCAGATTAGTTAAGCCAAGGCGTGGGTCGACGCCTCGACGGGGAAATAATTTCACCCCGCCGACGGTACCGCGTCGCGCAACACGAAGGTCGCGTGATGAAAGCTTAATTTTGCCTTTTTCAATGAGAAGTTCATTTTAAAACCATTTGAATATTTGGGTTTCTAGCGAAGGGAGCTCCAAAAAACAAAACCAACTTTTTTAACCTGACGAAACTTTGAATAACTTAATGATACCTCGTGAAATATTTTTTTTAAATAGTCTATTTCATGCTGTGTTTCAAACTTTGTTCATCATATAGTAAGCAAAATAATTGTTAACTTCCTTAGGTTTCAAACCATAAAATAGTAAATACATGGATGAGAAACAAGATAAAAACATCAAATGTGTTTCATTATGAATCATGTTGTTTCATTGTGTGAATCATAACCTTTCACTGTGTTTTGGAATTCGGGTTTTGAATTTTGTTAATTTGAGCTTGTTTAAAATATCATCGAAATAAAAATACAGGTTAATTTGAACAAATTGTTATATAGATATTCATTCCAACACATATAACTCAAATCTGTGTATGAAAAAATAGGATGTGTGTATTAATAGAGATGAGAGACTGCTAGTGGTGAGTAGACATTGTTCCATGTTACATATCCTAACACTCAAAAATTAAAGGTGCATACATGCACGGACATATGCATTTCTCCCAAATGGTTGAGTTGAAATCTTGTGTAACCTTTGATCTCAATTCAACAACAGTTGCAGTAAAAGAAAACGTAGGACCCTAGCTTATGGGTTATGGCCGACCATGTGACCTTGTCGCCACTGCCATCGCTTTCCTCTCGTCCTGTTTAGCCTCTAATTATGCTTGCTCGTCGGCTTAACACAATCCAACTATCATATTCATATCTGCCGCTCCGGTATCTCAAGTGGATTAACGAAACTGAATTGTAACAAAGACACAGGCAGGGTCGTTGCTCCCACTTAATAAACAAACCTACATGTAAGCAATGATAAGCAGACAAGGAAAGCCGTCAACTGGCACCACCTTTGCACTAACTTTGCAGGGGCATGTGAGGAGCCACTCTACCCCTACAGGGATTTGCATCAGATCGGCCTGACAGCTTTAGATAGTAAAATCCCGATCCATCTCTTTCTTTGCACCTTTTTTTTGCATCAGATCGGCAGGATGTGGTGTTGCCAGCGCCACTGTACATAATGTTGGATCTTCAGATCGATCTCGTGTACAGATGCACAAGATCCGACGCTTCAAGAATCAAGATACACACATGCACTACGGGAAAAACTTTCTTTGCCGTGCAACTATTTGCACGGCAAAGGGCCTTATATGCACGGCAAAGGCTTTGCCGTGCGTTGCCGCACGGCAAAGACCGCACGGTAAAGCAATCGACGGCAAAGGCTTCTTTGCCGTGCGCCTCGTCAATGTTGCACGGCAAAGGTCTTTGCCGTGCGATGCCGCACGGCAAAGGTTGCTTCTTTGCCGTGTGCTAAATATGGTTTATCTAAAAAAAAGCTCCAAACTGATCGGTCTGGGATTCGAACTAGGACGCAGAGTAGAGAAAGCGTGCAACCTTGCCACTGAGCTAAGCGTTCGTTTGTTGATAACTATACCACGCCACACCTTTTGAGCAGAGAAGAAATCTAGTTTTTACATCTTTGCCGTGCGTTTACACTAGGCAAAGGCTTGCTTTGCCGTGTGTTTGTTAAAAACACTAGGCAAAGACTTGCTTTGCCGTGCGTTTGTTAAAAACACTAGGCAAAGGCGTGCACGGCGATGCCTTTTGTGCTTTGCCGTGTGTCAGCGTCTTTGCCGTGTAGCCTATCTTTGCCGTGCGCTATGTTGGTCCTTTGCCGTGCAACTTTCTTTGCCGTGGCGCTCTCTTTCGTCGTTGCCGTGAATCAAATCTTTGCCGTGCGCTCGTGTACCGTGTTTGCCGTGGCCAAAATCTTTGCCGTGCGTTTTTCTACGTGCGCACGGCAAAGAAATCTTTGCCGTGCGGAAACACACGGCAAAGATGCAATGCACGGCAACTGCAGTTTTTCCCGTAGTGATGGCAACTAATGTTTCACGCGTTATAGCCGTAGAGGCAACAGCGGGCAGCGGCAGTAATCCTTCTACCGGCCGGCGCACTGCGTGCATGTGAGCTCACCCGTGCAGCAGCAGCTGCAACTAACTCAGCTTCCTTTCTATAAAGATCCGACACGAATCAAGAGCAGCCGCACTTACTACAAGTGAAGAAGGAGATCGATCACTCAGAGAAGCTGTGAGCAGAGTGCACAGAGCCACAGAGGCAGTGATGGACTGGTACGCGTGGCTGTCCAAGGCGGGGCTGACCCCGGCGGCGACGTACGAGTACGGCCTGCTCTTCAGCGAGAACGAGCTGGAGCCGGCCGACGCGCCCGACTTCGACCACGACCTGCTCAAGAGCATGGGAGTCGCCGTCGCCAAGCACCGCCTCGAGATCCTCAAGCTCGCCAGGAAGGACGCCGCTGCTGCGGCCTCCGCCAACTCGCTGTCCTCCTCCGTGACCGCGCGGCTGGCGCGAAAGGCCGGCAAGTGCATCGCCCGGTGCGCGCGCCGGCTCGCTGGAGGTGGGAGGGCGTCGACGTCGGTCGTGCCGAGGATCTGCAGCAGCGGCAGGGCGTCGACGACCGTCGTGCCGAGGATCTGCAGCGGCAGCGATGACGTCGTGGTCCGCGCCGGCGCGGTGCGGCGGAGGAGGGGCGTGAAGAAGATGGTGCTTATGATCACGGACAGCGGCGTTGCCACGGGAGCCGGTGGTGGTGTCCGGTTCTCGTCGGGGTCGTCGCAGAAGGCCAGCCTCATGTTCCACGACTGCGCCTACGAGGAGGATGAGGAGGAGGAAGACGCGAGCGGCGGCGAGGAGGAGCAGAGCTCCGACGGCGGCGCCGCCGCCGCCACCGGAAGAGGCGAGATCAAGTGGGACTGCATGTTCCAGGACCTCAAGCCGACGTGAGAATTGCGTGACGATCAACAACCTAGTTCATCAGTTTCAGTCGATCCATCATTCTGCCCATCTCGTGTTTCTTGTTAATGTTCTGTTCCTGCGAGTATTACCTACCGCGCAGTAGAAACTAGATTCAGAGTGATCTGTCAAGATTCCACAACTCCTAGAATTACTAGTAAAATCGTTTGATCTGTCTACATGAATGGGCCGGTACATGAGTACGAGTGAGTGAAGGACAAGACCGATCTGCACCACGCTTTGCCATGAATCTCTCTATTTCCAGGTTATGTGAGAAACTGAACTAATCTGTTTTATCCAAGTCAAGTCAACCTCCCGAAGAAAGCGCGGTAAAGTCGACATGCACCAAGTGAAACGAAGTCCAAAAAAGTGCAAAACCTGATGATGACCAAGAAAAGCAAAAGTCCATCATATCCCACATTCAACAGATGACATCGTTATTGCTCGTCTATAATTGTGTCTCGTCCATCCATACACAATAAGGATTGTGAATAGGGGGTGAAAATAGAACCGATGCTTTTAGACCGTCTCACTGTCTTCCAAGCTTGGTTTAGAGAAACCAGCACGGTCTATTTGAAGAGCTCTCCTTCAGGAATCCTCCTTAATCGAAGTTGAGGGGCTATATTTGGTTTTTTTTCCAGCCCATGTATACTCGTCTGTATACATATACGATATCTATACGCCACGTTAGAAAAAAAGAGGTCACGTGACCGGGTAACCACCTAGCTGCCTAACTACTGCCCCATGGCGTGCGTGCGTGGTTTTGAAACCTGTTAGCGGCGTACGCATCCTCTGAGATCCGACGATAGTGCCGCCAGATGATGGAATCGCTGCACCCTGATCCTGCTAATTAAGGTTGCTACACGTGACGGTCGTCTCCGCCATTACCGGTGATATTGTGGCCGCTCCAGATCCGACAGTCCTTCGATGGAGGGTACCCTCTGTTCCCAGCGAGGCTAGGGTTAGGGTCTGTGCTCGATCCTATCGAGGTGTTGGGATGGTCAGGTTGAGCGTGCGGCCACAGTCAGGTTCTCCTTCTCCTGCTCGTGCGCGTAGGCTTTTTCCTGCGACACATCACCATATATACATACCTAAATTACTCGTACAAGACAACACGGTCTATATAGGGCCACTACAGGGTCTACAGGGTCGTCGCAGAAGGCCAGCCTCATGTTCCACGACTGCGCCTACGAGGATGAGGAGGACGACAACAACACCTGCGGCGAGGAGGAGCAGAGCTCCGAAGGCGCCACAGACGCCGGAAGAGGCGAGTTCAAGTGGGACTCCATGTTCCAGGACCTCAGGCCGACGTGAGAATTGCGTGACGATCGACAATAGTTTCTGTCGATCCATCATTCTTTTCTGTCCCATCTAGTGTTCCTTGTTAATGTTTTCTTGGTGAGCTTTACCTACCGTAGAAGAACGGTCTGCATGACAGACGTCGCCAGGAATCTGTCTATTTCCGGGTTATGTCAGAAACTGAGCAAATCTGTTTTATGTAGTCAAGTCAACCTCCCGGAGAAAACGCTACTAAAGTCGACATTAACCTAGTGATCCGTGACATGAAGTGCAAAACTTGATGATGACCAAGAAAAGCAAAAGTCCATAATACTACCACATTCAGCAGACGACATCGTTATTGCTCGTCTATAATTGTGCCCTACTCCATCCATACTCCTACTTAGGGGTGAAAACATAATGGATAATTTTTGATGCTTTTTTTTGCGGGGGACTTTTTGACTCTTTATTTGACTAGAAGCTTATTAAATATGGTTTGGAGAAACCAATAAGGGCGCGTTTGATAGCCATGCCTCGCTTTGGCTCGCATCGGTCCAACAATTTTCGATCTATTTGGTTGCCTGTGCTGAGTGTCGTTGTTGCACGAATCGGTTCTCAAAGCATCGTCGGGTGACCTGGAGGAATGCCCAGTTTCAGTTCCCAGCGGTGTAGGCAAATCTCGAACGCGGTTGATGCAAAAGAGAATCTTCGGCGCACGCGCGGAGACGAGGATGGAGATGGCGAGAGCTGCGGCGTGCATCGGCGAAAAGCGAAAAGGGGGTGGGAAGGATTCTGTCACCTCCCGCCGCGCCCCATCTCCTATTTCTACCCCCTCCACTCTCCCCCCAAATTTCGAGCTCCTCCTCCAGTCGGCAAGCAGGTAAGAGGCGCACGCATCTCCGGTCGGCGACGGTGGCAGTGCCGGCGGTAGCGACTGCATCTGGGTGGCTTTATCTACTTCCTGGTGCAGCACATCTTCACCTCCGGCGATGACTATAAGGAATCCCTTATCCCGGTACCGTGGTTATGTTTAGATCTAGGTGAGGAGTTGTCAGATCTTGGCTAGGGTTTGGTCGTGTAGCAGTGGTTAGTCCGGATTGTGCTGAGCTATCATGATCTTGCTAGGTTTCGACATTTCCAGTTGTTTGTTTGTCCCAAATATGCTGAGCTACCATGATCTTGCTAGGGTTTGTGTTGTTCACGGTTGCAATTAACTGCTTGTATGATTTAGGATGATGTTGGTATGGTTAGTGTTGTCCACTTTAGGCATGACTTTGCTCCCAAGTAGATTCATGTTATATGTACTACAATGTGTGTAGGACTCCTTATGTGATGACTTTAGCCAGGCGCTTGTCTGCGTTGGGGACTCTCAGAATCCTTCACAAGTTCCCGATTCACAGCCCCTCTTTGAGTCGAAGGTGGCGGTCACCCCTCCGCCGGCCGTCAATGGGAATGTGGCTGACCTGGTGGCTCAGGTAGCGGCAGAGGTCGCGGCCAGGTTGGCCGCCACAAAGAAGAACAAGAACCGCAAGGAAGCGATCAGGGCCTTGAAGGCCTCACACAAAGGAAACGGCACCATGAAATGGCTTCCATTCATGTCCACTTTCGTCTTGGAGAAGATGTGCAACTTAATCAAGACCGGAGTGAGGATGGACAAGGGATTCAAGGAGGTTCATCTCACTGCTGTGGCGAAGGGCATGTATGAACAATGTGGTGTCTCCACGTGCTCCACTCAGGTGTACAACCACCTTAGGAAGTGGAGGCAGAGGTGGCTCACCATTACCAGGCTCCGCGATCTTAGCGGTGCTCAATGGTGCGAGGATACCAAATGCATCATCCTTGAGGGTGATCACTGCGGCTGATACGTCCAATTTGCATCACTATTTTATATCATAATTTGCTGTTATTCATTGATATATTTCATATTGGGACACAATACTTATGTTATTTCATCTATTTTGCATGTTTCATGATTATTTGGAGATCGAGCACCGGAGCCGGGATTCTGCTGGAAAAAGCACCGTCGGGATGCAATATTTCGGAAGATCAACTGTGGAAGGAAGTTTTACCAAAAATCCTATTTTCCCAGATGACGAAGGAAGCCAGAAGGGGGAGCCAGGTGGACCCAAGGTGGGCCCACACCATAGGGCGGCGCGGCCCATGGCCTGGCCGCGCCACCATGTGGTGTGGGGCCCCCTCGGCCTCTTTCGCCTCCTTTTCTTCGCGAAACCCTTCGTCCCGAAGACCTAAGCCACAGAGGAATCCTCACGAAGGGTTACAGCCGCCTCTGCGGGGCGGAGAACACCAGAGAGAAAAGAGCTCTCCGGCGGGCGAGGAATCCGCCGGGGAAATTCCCTCCCGGAGGGGAAATCGACGTCATCGTCACCGCCATCGAGCTGGACATCATCTCCATCACCATCATCATCATCTCCACCATCATCACCGCCATCTCCACCGCTGGACATCGTCACCGCTGTAGCAATTTGGGTTTGATCTTGATTGTTTGATAGGGGAAACTCTCCCGGTACTGATTTCTACTTGTTATTGATGCTATTGAGTGAAACCATTGAACCAAGGTTTATGTTCAGATTGTTATTCATCATCATATCACCTCTGATCATGTTCCATATGATGTCTCGTGAGTAGTTCGTTTAGTTCTTGAGGACATGGGTGAAGTCTAAATGTTAGTAGTGAATTATGGTTGAGTAATATTCAATGTTATGATATTTAAGTTGTGGTGTTATTCTTCTAGTGGTGTCGTGTGAACGTCGACTACACGACACTTCACCATTTATGGGCCTAGGGGAATGCATCTTGTACTCGTTTGCCAATTGCGGGGTTGCCGGAGTGACAGAAACCTAAACCGCCGTTGGTATATCGATGCAGGAGGGATCGCAGGATCTCAGAGTTTAAGGCTGTGGTTAGATTTATCTTAATTATTTTCTTGTAGTTGCGGATGCTTGCAAGGGGTATAATCACAAGTATGTATTAGTCCTAGGAAGGGCGGTACATTAGCATAGGTTCACCCACACAACACTTATCAAAACAATGAAGATTAATCAACTGTATGTAGCGAAAGCACTAGACTAAATTCCCATGTGTCCTCGAGAACGTTTGGTTATTATAAGTAAACAAACGGCTTGTCCTTTTTGCTAAAAAGGATTGGGCCACTCGCTGCAATTATTTCTCTCGTATTTTACTTACTCGTACTTTATTCATCTGTTACATCAAAACCCCCTGAATACTTGTCTGTGAGCATTTACGAGTGAATCCTTCATCGAAACTTCTTGTCCACACCTTCCGCTCCTCGTTGGGATCGACATTCTTACTTATCGAAGATACTACGATACACCCCCTATACTTGTGGGTCATCAAGACTATTTTCTCAGCGCCGTTGCCGGGGAGTGAAGCGCTATTGGTAAGTGGAATTGGTAAGGAAAACCTTTACTCGTTTGTGCTGATTTTATTTCTGCTCGTTGCTATAAGTCATTATGGAGAGATCTTCTCTTCAATTTCTATTTGGGAAATCTACTACTACCGCAACGGTAGTGGATGAGGCGCCAGGTGAGGAAGTAATACCATATAAAATACCTATGAAAATTATTGAACATGTTATGGATAACCGCTATGAAGGGGATGGAACTGTCCATCCTGGTGATCATTTACTGTTTTTGCATGAATTATGCGGGTTATTCAAATGTGCAGGTATTGCTATGAATGAAGTTAGGAAGAAGCTATTCTCTATATCACTGTCTGGTAAAGCGGCGCATTGGTATAAATTGCTGAAGAATGGTGATTCTCTTGATTGGGAGGACATTGTGCCTTTATTTTATTCCAAATTTTATCCTCCAAGTGAAATTCACAAAGATCGGAACTGCATATATAATTTCTGGCCTCATGATTGAGAAAGTATTGCCCAAGCTTGGGGGCGATTGAAGTCTTTAATGCTCAAATGCCCCATTCATGAGCTTCCTGGTAATGTTATTATTGATAATTTCTATGCAAGACTTTCTTTTCAAGACAAGACCTTGCTGGATACTTCTTGTTCTGGATCCTTTACACGCAATAAGGAAGAGTTTAAAAGGGACCTTCTTGATCGGATCCAAGAAAATACTGAAGGATGGGAGAACGACAAGGATAGAGAATCAGGTATAATTTATGATTATAAATGCATTGAAGCTTTTATGTATACTGGTACATTTCGTAATATGAGTGCTACATATGGTCTTGATTCTCAAGTTGCTGCAAACCTTTATAAAGCTTTTGCCTCTCATTATGAATTGCCTAAGAAGAATTTTGATAAGTATCATGAACCGTATAAAGATAAAATCGATTCATCTATTAATAAGTGTGTTGTAGTTGAAACTGCTGATCGTGTTATTCCTGAAGCTTATATTGAAAAAACTCCTTTTCCTGCTAAAATGAAAGAGTACTCTGTTATAAATAGTGCGGTTCGTAAAAGTGAAAAGAAACCTATAGAACCCGAAGAACAAATAAAAGTTGAACTCCGTTGTTGCAATAGTTAAAGATCTTGTGACTGAAAATGTAGAGGATGGTCATATTATTTTCTCGTGAAGATGCTTCTAATATTGTTTCACATCCTAATAAACCCAAACAAGCTAGTGTTCCTATGCTATCCGTTAGAATTGGTGATCATTGCTATTATGGTTTATGTGATATTGGTGCAAGTGTTAGTGCTATACCTTATGAGCTTTACACGGAGATTATGCATGAAATTGATTCTTGTGAACTTGAAGATATTGATGTGGTTATTCAGCTGGCTAATAGAGAAACTAATTCTCCAATTGGTATTGTTCGAGATGTGGAAGTTCTATGTGGTAAGATTAAATATCCTGCTGACTTTTTGGTACTTGGTTCTCATTGCTATCGATTATTGTCCTATCATTTTTGGTAGACCTTTTCTAAATACTTGTGGAGCTATTATAGATTGCAAGAAAGAGAAAAATTTGACTAAATTTGCTGGTGAATCTTATGAGTTTAACTTCTCCAAATTTACCAAGACTCCTTATAAAGCTGATTTGCCTAGTAATGATTTTAAAATGGAGCAGTGTGCATCTATTGTTCTTGTTCCTAATAATCCTTTGCAGCAACATTTGGAGAATAGCGAGAGTGAAGTTTTTAGGAAAGAAAGAGATGAGCTTGAGGAGATTTTTCTTCGTCAACCTATTCTCAAGCATGATTTACCGGTGGAAGACTTGGGGACAACACCGCCACCAAAGGAAGATCCTGTTTTTGATTTAAAGCCTTTGCCTGATAATCTTAAATATGCTCATATTGATGATAAGAAAATATATCCTGTTATTATTAGTTCCAAGCTTACAGAGTTTGAAGAAGAAAGATTATTGCAAATATTGAAGAAACACCGAGGTGCTATTGGCTATACTCTTGATGACTTGAAGGGGATTTCTCCCTCTATTTGCCAACACGCCATTAATATGGAAGATGATGCAAAGCCTGTTGTTGAACCTCAGCGTCGTCTAATTCCCAAGATGAAGGATGTGGTAAGAAATGAGGTATTACGACTCCTTGAAGCTGGTATTATATATCCTATTGCTGATAGTAGATGGGTTAGTCATGTGCATTGCGTTCCTAAGAAAGGAGGAATGACTGTTGTGCCTAATGATAATGATGAGCTCATACCTCAAAGAGTAGTTGTAGGGTATAGAATGTGCATTGATTATCGAAAAGTTAATAAAGTTACTAAGAAAGATCATTACCCTTTACCATTTATTGATCAAATGTTAGAAAGGTTGTCTAAAAATACTCATTTTTGTTTTCTTGATGGTTATTCTGGGTTTTCGCAAATTGCTGTTAAAGCTAAGGATCAAGAGAAAACCACTTTTACTTGTCCCTATGGAACTTATGCTTATAGGCGTATGCCTTTTGGTTTATGTAATGCTCCTGCTACTTTTCAAAGATGCATGTCTGCTATTTTTCATGGTTTTTGTGAGAGTATTGTGGAAGTATTCATGGATGATTTTTCCGTCTACGAGAATTCTTTTGATAGTTGCTTGCGAAACCTTGATAAAGTTTTGCAGAGATGTGAAGAAACTAACCTTGTTCTTAATTGGGAGAAATGCCACTTTATGGTTAATGAAGGAATTGTATTGGGACATAAAATTTCGAGAGAGGTATTGAAGTTGATAGAGCTAAAGTTGAAGCCATTGAGAAGATGCCCTATCCAAGGGATGTTAAAGGTATTCGTAGTGTTCTTGGTCATGTTGGGTTTTATAGGAGATTTATTAAAGATTTCTCCAAGATTTCAAAGCCTCTTACTAATCTTCTTCAAAAAGATGTACCTTTTGTTTTTGATGATGATTGTAAGGAAGCTTTTGAAACTCTAAAGAAAGCCTTAACAACCGCTCCTATAGTTGAACCTCCTGATTGGAATTTACCATTTGAAATTATGTGTGATGCTAGTGATTTTATCTGTAGGCGCTGTTCTTGGACAGCGAGTAGATAAAAAATTAAATGTTATTCATTATGCTAGTAAAACTCTTGATGTCTGCTCAAAGAAATTATGCTACTACTGAAAAAGAATTGTTAGCTGTACTCTTTGCTTGTGATAAATTTAGATCTTATATTGTTGATTCAAAAGTTACAATTCATACCGATCATGCTGCAATTAGATACCTTATGACAAAGAAAGATGCTAAGCCAAGGCTTATTAGATGGGTACTTCTTTTGCAAGAATTTGATTTACATATTGTAGATAGGAAAGGTACCGATAATCCCGTTGTCGATAATTTGTCTAGATTGGAAAATATTGCTTATGATCCTGTTCTTGTTAATGATAGTTTTCCAAATGAACAATTGGCTGTAATAAAGGTGAGCTCGCGAGACAGTCCTTGGTATGCTGATTATGCTAACTTTATTGTTTCCAAGTACTTGCCGCCAACCTTTTCAGCTCAGCAGAGGAGGAAATTCTTTTATGACTTGAGGCATTATTTCTGGGATGACCCACACTTATATAAAGAAGGAGTGGATGGTATTCTGCGAAGGTGTGTTCCAGAATATGAACAACAAGAGATATTGAGCAGTGCTTATGGAGGACATCACGCCGGAGATAGAACCGCGCAAAAGGTTCTACAATCAGGTTTTTATTGGCCAACTCTCTTCAAGGATGCAAGGAAGTTTATTTTATCTTGTGATGAATGTCAAAGGGTTGGTAATATCTCCAGACGCAATGAAATGCCTATGAATTATACTCTTGTTATTGAACCGTTCAATTGTTGGGGATTCGACTTCATGGGACATTTTCCCTCTTCAAAAGGTAACACTCATATACTTGTTGCTGTTGATTATGTTACTAAATGGGTGGAAGCCATACCTACAAAAAGTGCTGATGGTGAGACCTCTTTAAAAATGCTTTTAGATGTTATTTTTCCTAGATTTGGAGTATCTAGATATATTATGACTGATGGAGGTTCTCATTTTATTCATGGAGGTTTTAGAAAAACTCTTGCTAAGTATGGTATTAATCATAGAATTGCTTCCGCTTATCACCCTCAAAGTAGTGGTCAAGTAGAACTATCAAATAGAGAAATTAAATCTATCTTGCAGAAGACCGTTAATAAATCTAGAAAGAATTGGGCTAGTAAATTGAGAGAAGCACTATGGGCTTATAGAACTGCTTATAAAAACCCCATGGGAATGTCACCTTATAAAATGGTCTACGGAAAAGCTTGTCATTTACCTTTAGAACTAGAACACAAAGCTTATCAGGTCGTTAGAGAATTAAATAAAGATCCTAAACTTGCCTAGGTGATAAGAGGTTGTTACAATTAAGTTCTCTAGATGAATGGAGAAGTGAAGCTTATGAAAATGCTAAACTCTTTAAAGATAAAGTTAAGAAATGGCATGATAGAAGGATCATCAAAAGAGAGTTTAATATTGGGGATAAAGTCTTATTGTATCGGTCTCGTCTCAGATTCTTTGCGTGGAAATTACTCTCGAAATGGGAAGGACCATATGTTGTTGAGGAGGTGTATCGTTCGAGAGCAATTAAAATTAGCTCTCTCCAAGGCAATGCTACGCAAGTGGTGAATGGACAAAGACTCAAGCATTATATCTCGGGTGATTCTTATAATGTTGATGTTGATATTATTCAAGTGGAAACACCAGAGGCTTTCATCAAAGGACAAATTGAAAGTCCGCCAGAACTCGACTTTGAATAGGTAACAGTACTGGTAATGAAAAGTTCGCGATTTACTTTCCGAACAATATTTTTGCTGTTTTTGGAAAATATGAAAAATTACGAGATCGAAACGGAGTGGAAAAGACGCACGAGGGCGTGCCACCACAGGCCGGCGCGGTCCCCAGCCTGGCCGCGCCGACCTATGGTGGCACCGCCTCGTCGCCCCTTTCCGACTCTGGTTCGATCTGGTACTTTTCGTTTGTTCTGAAAAAATTTATTATAAAATCCCCCGGACCCCTGGAGGTCCGTATATCGTTTTCTCGACGTGTTTTGCTTCGAGCTGTTTCTGCCAGGATCTATTTTCAATCTTGGAGCACCATGGCCTTCGACAACAAGGGCAAGGGGCCTTCGAAGGAAGAAGTGAAAAGGGTGTCGTCAAAACAAGAGCAACAAGCTGTGGTGAGTAAGCAAGTCTTGGTGGGATCTGTTGATACTCGACGTTCTTTCTCTCATAACTTGCAGGGACCTTTACCCCCTGCTCTTGGCCTCGACTCTTTCCCTGTGCTGGAAGAAGCTCTACGGACTACCGATGAGTTTTGTGGTCAATACCGGGCTCTAAGAAGAGAAGTGGAGATACTCAGGGAGGAGAATCACCGACTCCGTAGAATGTTGGGATATTACTTGATTCCCGTCACAGGTTCGCCATCGCCGACTTCGTATAACAATGAATCTCTTCGGGACTTAGTGCAGATTTGCCAAGCCGAGAAGCTGAAGCTGAAGGAGATCCGTAAGAAGCGCATGAGGGATTCATCACCACCATCGCCAAAGGAGTAATCCATCATCGGTATTGGCATCCCCTTGGTTTGTTCCAAGCTTGGGGAGTGCCGCGGTATCACATTATCACCACCTTTTACTTTTTACTATCAAGTAGTGTCATATCATGAGTAGGGAAGTTATCGTATGAGATGGGTTGCGGTGCTGGAAGTATCTCTCCTTTAGTTTGTCTATGTATCCCTTGGTGTGAGTTATCGTTATGGAATATTAATGAGAAGTCTTATCATTTACATATTGCACACCTTATTTTAGTTTGCAATTTCTACTATATGATTGATCTTGATTTTAGTATTGGTACCACTTTGAGAGCATTAAGTAAATCTATTTGGTTTTTGGCAAACTTAGCAATGGTCAATAGCAACAACACTTTGACTTTAAGAAGAATAGAGGAAACAAATGTAGAAGATATTATTATCTTTCTTATCAGTCCTTAGCTTAGTATTCTAAAGTTAAAACTGTTTGTGCTTACAAGTAAGATGCATGATTGTTTCTATCATATGTATATTTGTTTGTTTCCCTCAACTCCTATGCTTGCTATTTAACCTTGCTAGCCAAAGACCTGTACTGAGAGGGAATACTTCTCGTGCATCCCAACCTGAACCAAAACCTATGCTATTTGTGTCCACCATATCTACCTACTGCATGGTATTTTCTGCCATTCCAAGTAAATACTTCATGTGCTACCTTTAAACAATTCAAAACTTATTACTCCTTATTTGTGTCAATGTTTTATAGCTCATGAGGAAGTATGTGGTGTTTTATCTTTCAGTCTTGTTGGGCAGCCTCCATTAATGGACTAGTGGCTTCATCCACTTATCCTATAATTTTGCAATAAGATCTGGCAACGGGGTTCCCAGCCCCAATTAATCAACTTCCATTAATAATTCTCTTCACATGTTTTGCCCTGATTCATCAGTAAGCAACTTAATTTTGCAATAGACACTCCTCTATGGTATGAGATTGTTGGAAGGCACCCGAGGATTCGGTTAGCCATGGCTTGTGTAAGCAAAGGTTGGGGGAGTGTCATCCTTAAATAAACTAAAGTACATGTGTAAACAAAAGAGAAGAGGGATGATCTACCTTGCTGGTAGAGATAACGTCCTTCATGGGAGCTGCTCTTTGGAGGTCTCGTTTGGCAAGGGGGTTAGAGTACCGCTACCAGTCGTTGACAACAACAAACACCTCTCAAAACTTTACTTTTATTCTCTTTATATGGTTTCAAAACTGAAAAAGCTCTAGCACATGATTTAATCCCCTGCTTCCTCTGCGAAGGGCCTGTCTTTTACTTTATGTTGAGTCAGTAAACCTATTTCCCTCCATCTCAAGCAAGCATTTGAGTTGTTGTGATCAAACTACTATATTGTGATTTGCTTCATCATGCCTTTACTCTTTCTTGTTTAGTACAAGTTTTACCTGAATGAATATAGCTTTGAAAGTCATCAATGATTAATATGATTGAGTATGCAAGTTTACCATAAGTTTTAATATGAGAGCGCTGCTCAATAGATAAGTATAATTTGTTAACTGTTCTCTGACCAAGAACAAAGTTTGCCATCACCAATTATGATTTCTTATGCACCTTTATTTGTGATTACCTTATACTTGTTTCAAGATTGAGTTATATGAGGAAGTTGTTTACTATAATGTCTTGTGTGAATGAATATGATGCTTCTTGTCCGTATTTTATTTACCGACTCTTCACTTCATAAACATGTGGACCTGTTTACAGAGTTCAGTTTCGCTTGGGGACAAGCGAAGTCTAAGCTTGGGGGAGTTGATACGTCCAATTTGCATCACTATTTTATATCATAATTTGCTGTTATTCATTGATATATTTCATATTGGGACACAATACTTATGTTATTTCATCTATTTTGCATGTTTCATGATTATTTGGAGATCGAGCACCGGAGCAGTATTCTCGCTGGAAAAGCACCGTCAGGATGCAATATTTCGGAAGATCAACTGTGGAAGGAAGTTTTACCAAAAATCCTATTTTCCCGCATGACGAAGGAAGCCGGAAGGGGAGCCGGTGGACCCAAGGTGGGCGCACACCATAGGGCGGCGCGGCCCATGGCTCGGCCGCGCCACCATGTGGTGTGGGGCCCCTCAGCCTCGTTCGCCTCCTTTTCTTCGCGAAACCCTTCGTCCCGAAGACCTAAGCCACGGAGGAATCCTCACGAAGGGTTACAGCCGCCTCGCGGGGCGGAGAACACCGCAGAGAAAAGAGCTCTCCGGCGGCGAGAATCCGCCGGAAATTCCCTCCGGAGGGGGAAATCGACGCCATCGTCACCGCCATCGAGCTGGACATCATCTCCATCACCATCATCATCATCTCCACCATCATCACCGCCATCTACACCGCTGGACATCGTCACCGCTGTAGCAATTTGGGTTTGATCTTGATTGTTTGATAGGGGAAACTCTCCCGATCTGATTTCTACTTGTTATTGATGCTATTGAGTGAAACCATTGAACCAAGGTTTATGTTCAGATTGTTATTCATCATCATATCACCTCCGATCATGTTCCATATGATGTCTCGTGAGTAGTTCGTTTAGTTCTTGAGGACATGGGTGAAGTCTAAATGTTAGTAGTGAATTATGGTTGAGTAATATTCAATGTTATGATATTTAAGTTGTGGTGTTATTCTTCTAGTGGTGTCGTGTGAACGTCGACTACACGACACTTCACCATTTATGGGCCTAGGGGAATGCATCTTGTACTCGTTTGCCAATTGCGGGGTTGCCGGAGTGACGTAAACCTAAACCGCCGTTGGTATATCGATGCGGGAGGGATCGCAGGATCTCGTAGTTTAAGGCTGTGGTTAGATTTATCTTAATTACTTTCTTGTAGTTGCGGATGCTTGCAAGGGGTATAATCACAAGTATGTATTAGTCCTAGGAAGGGCGGTACATTAGCATAGGTTCACCCACACAACACTTATCAAAACAATGAAGATTAATCAACCGTATGTAGCGAAAGCACTAGACTAAATTCCCATGTGTCCTCGAGAACGTTTGGTCATTATAAGTAAACAAACCGGCTTGTCCTTTGTGCTAAAAAGGATTGGGCCACTCGCTGCAATTATTTCTCTCGCATTTTACTTACTCGTACTTTATTCATCCGTTACATCAAAACCCCCGAATACTTGTCTGTGAGCATTTACAGTGAATCCTTCATCGAAACTGCTTGTCAACACCTTCTGCTACTCGTTGGGATCGACATTCTTACTTATCGAAGATACTACGATACACCCCCTATACTTGTGGGTCATCACGGGCACGTCGCGGCGAGCATGCTTTGTCCACCTCACTAGCTCTTTTCATCAGTGACGATCACAACTAACATCATTGTCCCTTCATATCGTAGGATCACCCAAAGGATACCGAGTACCTCAATGTGCCCATTGCCAACTACGAAGAGATGCATACCATTTTCTCTTTCGACCTCGTCACCGGGAAGTACGCCATGAGATCTACTAAGCCCCTAGGCTCGGCTGCAGCTACTCCTTAATATAGGATATCCAAGACAAGCTATCTGGATTGGATATCCTCTCTGCCACACCGTAACGGCTAATGCATCCATGACTTATCATGTTGCATTTCTTATTTATTCTAGAAAGTTACTTTCCAAAGGTTAAGTTTGTATCCTCTTTCAAATTTAGGTACTTCATGTATGTTATACAAGTCATGTAATGACCACATATCTATCAACTACAAAAAAATATCAGGTGAAAATCATATAATACGGGTTAAATCCATGTACTGAATGTTCCTACGGGTTTTGTGTTGAATGCACCTATGGGTTAAGTTTGCGTATTGAATTGCTAATATTTAGTTACATTTTTTGGTCATGGTCTATTAATTGATCTTTTACGTTATGATGTATTTGTTCTTTTTAAATAGGGCTAAATATATTTGAGCAGGGATGTCCATATCCAGTTCGCTCTATGTTCTCCATATTCTTGACATATATAATCCACATTCTGTTTTTTGTGATGATGTCGTCGGTGTCAAATGCTAACTTTGGAGGTTTCGTTTTTTCAAACTTTATACCGCATTAGCAAACACAGGCAACACTATCCCTAAGTTGCTAGGGTTATACTCATGTGGGCCATGGAAATTTCATTTTATTATTTTCCCCTTTTTTTGAAAAACCCACCTGCATTGGTGTTTTAGATAGCTGGCAAGAATAGCATCCCAACTTTTTTTTTTGAGGTAATAGCATCGCACATACAACAACTTGCATGGTGGGAGCAATTTCATACAACAACTTGAAAAATGTGGTGAGGTAGTACACGAATTTGTAATTGAGGTGCAAATCAGTACAAAACTGTTCTAGACATGATACGTGGCAGCGTATTTTTGCGAAAAAACCCTGGTACAATTATCCATTGAACTCATGATTAACATATTAATTGCATAATACTAGTCTAATCACATATCCTAAAATGACTACGCTGTAGTATGAGTTCTTTGCCCTTTTCCAGTTTTCCAAGACGCGAGACCGTGAAGGACTTGGCCCGTACTAGTCTAATCACAACTTGGCCACCGGAGCAGTAGCACCACGTCTGCCGATCCGTCCATGCCATTCGTCGCACATGAAAGATCCGCCCATGCTGCCCGCCACACCTGGCCGACGCAGCCGACGGAGTCGCTGCACCCAAGCAGTCGACGCGCCTGACCGCTCCGCTCATGACCATCGAAGACTTGGCCGTCGGAGCTGTTGTGCCGGGCATCGTCTCGCTACTATGCCGCACCCGGCCGTGGGAGAGAGGAGCCCTAGAGAATGGAACCGCTGCCGGAATGGAGAGGCACCACCGACCCACGCCTTTCCACGCAGCAAGATGTGGGCGAGGCACTCCGTCGCGACCGCCTGTCAGCTGTCGTCACAGGCCTGCGAGCCGAGCGCATGTAGCAGAAGCCTACGGTGCTGCGAGACTCCAATTTAGCGCCTACTCTTTCATGTGTTCCTTTAACATACTGTGAATTACGGAGTAGAATGGTATACGTCGCCGGGGCGCGCATCGGCAGCAACGACAACCTATCCCAGTGACGTTTGACAGGACGAACATGAGTACATGACGGTGGTCGTCCTCGGTCCTCGCCGACGCCCTTCCGGTTCTACGGCGCAATGGGGTACCTCTTGAGGGGCCTACCGCCTACAAGCCGCTCCACGCGGGTGGCGAGGGCCAATGTGTCATCGGAGCTCTCATGGGAGAGGACCAGCACGATGCGGTCGCCATGCGGAGCCGTTCCGCGTACTCCTCCCGGATCCTCCGTGTTCCATATGGCCTTACGGCTCCTCCGTGCCCTCGCTCTCGGCTGTCCTCCTTTTCCCGGCGTTCCGGGAGGCATCGTCAATAAGAGCAGGGCGCCTCGCCGGAGTTCCGCCATCGGTCCTCTGCGCCCGTACGATGGTGGGCGGACGCCCGCATCTACGAGCTCCCCGGCGGTTTTCCGGCACCTTGCGGAACCGTGTATGTCGCCGCCTCGCAGGCACGACCGCCACCGCGCGCCGTGGACAGCCACCGGAGCCGGCCAGCCGGGGATCATCCGCCGTACTTGCCGCCGCCCCGTCCGATGTCGGGAACCACCGCCCCCGTATGTCCCCGCGGACATGGAGGCGAGAACAACGATGTGGTGGCGTAGAGCCGGCTCGTGTGCCGGTCCGCAGCCGACGTGTTGGATGTGAGCCGCGCGCCGTGCAAGAGTGACTCGCCCGATGAAGGGGAAAAGAGGAAAGGGTCACAATTACGAGAGAAAAATATGCAAGGGTTATTTCTAAAATTAGTGTTGCCACGTGTCATGTCTATAACAGTTTTGTACTGATTTGCACCTCAATGACAAGTTTGTGTACTACCTAACCATATTTTTCAACTTGTTGTGTGAAGTCGCTCCCACCACGCAAGTTGTTGTATGGCTGGTGCTATTACCTCTTTTTTTTTTGAGACTAAGAATAGCATCCCAACTAGAAATGTGTAACTATACCAACGCAAAACTCGGACCGGGCTTTAGGCCAGGCCTAAAAAGCCCAAAGTCCAAAACCTAGACCCGAGCCCAACCCGGCACCACCTTCGGGCCTAGAAATCAGTCACAAGCCTGGCCCAGCACGAAAAAAGCCTGACCCAGCCCGACCAAGCCTAGATAGCCTACTTTGTCGGCTCGAGAGACCAGCTCGACATGCAATCTCGCCCATGCCCAGCTCTGTGTAACTATGGGCCTTGTTGTCAGTCATGGATCCACCATTCCCCACACACATCAAAATAAAATCTTGATTCTCAAATTATTTTCAGAAATAAACTGCCTTCACACGGTTCCTTGAGAGAGAAAAACCTTGGATGTTGGATCCATCACAGTCCGTTTTATTCCAGCTTATTAACTATGATGTGCGAAAATGCAAATACATCATTATTCGTAGCTTCTTATTCTTCGTAGTGCTGGAGCACCAATTCTTGCTTAGTTGTCGCCACAGTCGATGAACTGGTAGTTGACGGTAAGGTGGCCCTGCTGGAAACCCTGCCTGTTGCTGTCGATCTTGGTGAACACCGTGTCGTAGTCCAGGTCCAGGCCGCCGTTGCTGCACTGGTCGACGATCCTCGCCGTGATCTGTTCGCCGGTTGCCGCGTTCGTCACCTATGCAGATTCAGACAATGAACAAGTCAGCCAACACGCAGAAAAGCTGAAGAAGATAGCATTTGACACACAGCATGATGCTCATGTAAGAGCGTAAAATTGCTCGGTCCTTACCCGGAGGCACTTGCCGCAGGATGCCTGGCCTCTGGTGCCGGCGGGCCCGCAGAAGGCGGTCCAGCCGTACTTGGAGCGCCAGGCCAAGGACCTGCCGGCGTCCCAGGTGGCGCAGTAGGCGCTAGCGGTGTTGAGGTCCCAGTTGATCTTCTGGGGGCTGTAGTAGTTGTAGGTGGCGCGCACGTTGGTCGCCGACTGCGCCGCGGCCATTGCCGCCGCCGCGCACAGCAGGACCGCCGCCAGCGCCACGCGTCCGGCCATCGTCTTCGTCGCCGTCGCCTTGAGAGATGGTGTGTATGCAATGGTGAGTGGCAAGTGAGCACGAGAGGCTGTACGATCCGGTGGTGACGGAAAAAGCCTTTTCCCGGGAGCATTATATAGGGTTGGGCACCGGCGCATACTGTGGACTTTTCGTTCTACATGTGCATTTTTTTCCAAACCTGTGGAATAGCGTGCAGGTGTCAACGAAAATTCCACGCATGAGCCAACCAGGGACGTGGACATCTTCCACGCAGTTTGGCTGGCCCATTTTGACCAGAGATTTTCTGGAAACAAAAACAGTTCCTATTTCCATACGGATGCATGTTCACGCGTTTTTTTTTTTTTTGCTACAGGTGCACAATATCCTGTACACGTGTTCAGCTCAGCACCTTGTTTCTTGGGATGCAGGTGATAGATTCCTGGATATGCTTATCAGTTCCTGCACCAATATCTGTTTCTTATAGTCAGAACACGAGTTCAGCGGGCGATATCTACCACCACAAGCTCATTCTTGCTTCAGCTAATTCAGAGTAAGTTTTTTTTGCGGGTTATTCAAAGTAAGTTGACGAAAAGAAAATTACATGTTAACGAAAAGAAGATGATCGAGTTGCTGGTGAGAGAGTTCGTTCAGGCATTGCTCAACAGTTGTGGACTAATCATCAACAACGTAGAGCTCACCAAGAAGATGATTAAGCACTACAATATGTTTTCCATCTTTATTTGCAGACATAACTATCGTTAGAACTTTTCGTTTCTTTATTTGCAGATACATTGCATAATTATCAGTTGAGCTTTGAACATTTCTTTGCACATACTATTTTGCCATGACAACTTGGTAGTGCGTTCATGCTCTGATGGCTCATATATTGTTCCCATCCTAAATTTATGTATTGATATTGACTACATTGAAAGCTTCACTGATAATGGATTTTCTTAAGATAGAGAGGTCACCTGAAATAATTTGGAGGTGTATGTCATGGATCGACATCCCTGGAACACGCAGGTCAAGCCATGGCGTCACAGCAAGACGTTGGGGAATTATAGGCCAACTTATTTCACGTTACGAAATTTTCTGGGTTTCCGTTTTTGCCCTCACACGCGTCACGCGGATGGCCTCGCTCGATTCATGCGGACAGACGCTCGAGCTCACACTCTCTCGTCAACCTCGCTCACCCGCACCCTTCCTCGCCGATGCGATCTCCGTCGCCCGCATCAGCGCCGCGGTCTCCCTCGCCCGCCACCGCCCTCTACCTCGCGCAGGTCGCCGCCTCCCTTTTCCTCTTGTTTCATCGCCTCTCCTGCGGTCTCTAACTAATCTGCCGCATGCATCGAGCTCGACAAAATCCGATTTTTTCCCTCCTCCGGGTAGCCGGATCTGCAGCGGTGGTGCTCGACCTGTCGAGCCAAGGTAGGGTGGAGCTCCAATTGTGGTTGTGGTTGTGCGGAGCTCCAGTCGTAGGTTGTGGTGGTGTGGAGAAGTCCTCCCAGATCTCAGTGAAGGCCCACGCCGGGGTCGGCGTTGTCCGTGGAGGAGGGCTAGAATGAGGAGGGCGTTGTCGTAATGGCTTCTCCTGGATGGCCCGCCTCACCCCCTCCCTCCCATGGTCGGCAGCGAAGCTCCAGTTTCGCCATCGTCGTCATCAAGATATTGGTACTGTCATGTGGGAGCTCCAGTTCCAGGGTAGCGATGGGACTCATGGAGAGCTGCTGCCGGAGCTGCAGCTGCCTCTCGAACTCCACTACGTCAGCTATCCCCCTTCCCCATGTCTAGTTGTTCTGTTATGTTCTCACGCTAGAATCAGTGGAGAGGAAATCATGTGAATCTCGTAGGAATTTTTACTGTAAATGTGAGCAGGCTATATCCCCCTTCCCCATGTCTAGTAGTTCTGTTATGATGCATGAGTCAGAAATCATGTTCAGTCTTTTCTTTGATGGATCCAGTCGCCAGTCTCTTTCTTAATTGCATATCCTGCTCTTGTGAAAATGCTCTAGTCAGCTAACTGTTCTTGTGAAAATGATACATCTTCAGTTATTCTTGTCCGGTAAGCATGATTATAAATGCATCGCAATATCTTACTGTATGCAAGGTATGGCTGATAGTATAATAGCAATGCTCTGAAAATACAGTATAAAAACACGTGCATATATGAGATATGCTGCAGTACATGGATTTATTTTTGAAAGTTTATGCGTGTGTCTTGTGAAAATGCACTCAAGATAGAAACAGGAGATCATTTATTCTGTTTCCAGAGCTACATATTCTGTTTCCAGTAGCATTAAAAATTTGTCCGTTCTCACTTTCATATGGAAACTATTGCATTGCTGACGGAGTGTCTGCTCCTGGTGCAAAAATGACTGTTTATTCAAAGGAACTGCAGGTGTGGGAGAATCCTTGAGGAGTTGATGCACATGATCTTCTACGGAGCGGAAAGAAGAGTTGTTGCCAGCACCTCGACAACCTGCAGCTGGTGGCTTCGTCAGTCACCAAATCATCGGTGGAGGAGGTGCAGGAGGAGGCAGTGCGTGATCCAATCCCTGGTGACCTCCTGGCCCTGGCGCCTCCTGGCGAATCCCTGGACAAGGGCGATGAGCTTCCGGCCAAGGGGACGATGGGCAGCTTCCGGGATCGATGGGAGCTGGACGTGGGCGCGGATCGTGTGGTGATGGGGAGGACCGATTCTTCCTGGGGGAGAAGAGATCTGGCTGGGGGAGGAGCGAGCTGTCTAGGGAAGGAGGAGCTGGCCGGTGGAGGATCGATTCCGGCGGACGCCGGGGCTGGGTGAGGACGGGGAGTTGAGATCGGGATCTAAGTTTTAGATATGGGTATAGATGTCTTTTAATTGCATTTTCACCTGGTCGGAAACTACTCCCAACGTCTTATATTTCTGCATGGAGGGAGTAGCTAGCTAGAGGAGTACGGGATGGATGCATGTGACGCCGACGATCTCTGATGGGTGTCCCGCCCCTGACATTGGCGCACCGCCCGCAGTCCTCATCACCGGTGTGTTGCCACTCCTGCCGCCGTCCAAGGCTCAACCTGTCAAGGTTTGAACTGGTTGGTGTCTCGGGGGTCGGTTTGGTTAGAACAGTTTGGTAGAAAAGTGAGCTTTATGTAGCCCCGGCTGACTAATTTGTTGTCAATCCAACTAATTACTTAATTTAGATTCTATGCAAGTGATTACTTCAAATGTTGGCGTATTCTGCAAAAACTGTGCAATAGAAGACCAGACATGTGGTGTTACTTGCAATTTCCTCTAGAGTAACACATGAGAAGCTAACCTACCGGGATTCACTGTGGGCAGTTTTGACTCCTCAATCCTCTAATTCCTGGTATACTAAAGATTGGTGATTACTTTAACATAAAGAATTTCGCACTTAGCAAATAAGGGCATTTACTGATTGCTAAGAATTATGGAGAATGTATATTGCTTTGGACTTGGTACTACTTAAGCGTAAGACTGTATATACATTGAATGTACATGATTAAAAAGGAAATTTATGCATTCCATTGATCAAGTTGTATGTCAGAATCATACAAGTGCAGGCCAATTCACTTCCGCAAGCAACGGCCAAAACATCTAATGGCAAAGGACACACTCAAACAATGTAAAATGCTCCTTCTATCCCATGAGACTTGTTCTATTTTTGTCTAAATTTTAATGTATAAATTTATTCTTCTATAAAAACATATCCATGGGTATTAATTTTTTTTAAAGATCGTAACAAGGCAGGAACATTCACCTAGTTACCTCTAACTTTTATGGGTCCCAGCAACGAAGGCTGCAGTTTCCCCTGACCATCGTCTCTCTCGGTCTCTCCCAAGCCCGTTGCTCGAATCTCTCTCGCCTCCGAAAACCATGGCCGTGAGCTCGCGTGCGTTTGAGCCGTTTCCCCTGACGGCGGCGAGACCTCGGTTGTCACGAGAGAATGACCCGAGACACGAATATCCCCCTTCCTGCCGCCTCCCCTCCCCACTCCTCCCCCTGCCCTGGCCCTCCCCTCGAGCAGATCTGGGTGGAGCCTAGCCGCGGCTTTCACTGGCGCGGCGGATGTCGCCTAGTCCATGTCGAGAGCTCTCCGGCAACTGCAAGCGTGCTGTGCGCGTCCCCGCGGCCGCCCGTCGTCGACCCCTCCCGGTCGGCGCTACACGCGTGTCATTTGGTCCTGAATGGGTCTTGGGTGGAGGCCAACCAAGCTTGACCGACCAGTGGCATCGCCGTTGCACGGTGACTCTCTTCTGCTTCAAGATTGACCATGGAATTGGATTTAGTTACTTTGGCGATTTGGGGAGGACTGGAGGGGCAGCACCAGTTAGAGCATGTCTAACAGGCCCCGTATAACCCGCTCACCCCGTAAAATTCCGGCGGGATACGGGGCCGGCGCGAGTTTGGGCGTCTAGCAGGCCCCGTATTCGGGCCGGCCCGTTTCGGCGGAATACGGGGCCCAGGAAATCGGCCCCGTCGCCCCGTACATATAGTGGGCGCAGGTGCGAGTGAGGGGTTAACCCCTCACTCGCAACCCTAGCTCCGCCGTGCGCCGCCGCCTCCTCCTCCTGCTCCGGCGAGCAATTAGCCGCTCCCCGCGCCACATTCCACCCGCCGCCACCCGCATGGACTGCCGCCGCCGCAGTGGCGCCTCGCCGGCGAGCGGATCGGAGCGATCCCGCTCGCCGGACACCATGGAGGAAGCGTGGCGGCTTTTTCGCAAAAGATCCGCCGCCGGCAGCCGTCGCGCGGCCTCGCAAGTACGACGGCGCCGCGTACGTCCCGGACAAGCTCGTCGACTTCGCGCGGGGCGGACGCTGGTACCACGAGGACCCGCCGCTCAAGCCGATGAGCGGGCCCAAGTTCTCGGCGTGGCTCGCCGAGTGGGAGCGCCAACGCCGGGTGAGCGAGGCGTGGAGGGCGACCATCGGGAGCACCAGCCGGCGGAGGTGCCCCGCTCGCCGGGGAGGAGGAGGAAGACGAGGACCCCGCCTTCTTGAAGGCGATTGAAGACTCCCTCAAGGACGCCGCCGAGAAGGACGCGGCGGAGGAGGAAGAAAGGGCGGCGGCCATCGCCGCCGTGCAGGAGGCGGAGGCGCGGGAGGCGCAGCGCAGCGCAGGCGGCGACCATCGTCTACCTCTCCGACTAGAAGTCGCGAGCCGATCGCGCATTTTGTATGTATGTAGGTACGTCGATTTCTATGTATGATCGACGAACTATGAATGAAAGTTTCCCGGGGTTTTAAATTTACAAATATACGGGGTCAAATACGGGTTCTGCTAGACGGAGCGGTGTCTGATCGACCATTTTTTTTATACGGGGCGAAATTCGAGCGTTATACGGGGCAGAAAAGTAAGGGGCCTGTTAGACATGCTCTTACAAGAATGAGATGTAAAAGATATGGAGGTACAGTAGTATTCTTTTTTTGCCTTTAAGGAATGAAGTATTTGTAATGCCTCAAGTTGCTGATGCTTGAACAAAACGGAACAGAGAGATTCTGCTCGAAAGAAGAAGAAAAAATACCAACCCAAGAAAAGAAAAGATGACAAAGTGGATCAGCATCGACACGACACTATCTGCAAGTGCAAGCAAGGAACCATGAATGCTTTGGCAAAAGGAAAGCAGCGAGATGCCAAATTAAAGCCCGGGTACCTACTGTTGAAATATTGGGCCCATTTTTAGTGGCCCAAATTAGATTTCAGTTTTTCCTATAAATCTCAAAGCCCACATAGTGGCAGCCTCGTGAGTTTGAGCCCAAGTTGGTGGCAGCTCACTAGGGAGTGGCAAGAGGTGGGAAGTTTAGTCCCACATGGAAAGTTGGGAGGAAGTTAGACCACCTTATAAGGTGGGTTGTTCCACCACTAGTAAGTGAGTGAGAATAGGAGTGCTACACGCGCGCTCCTCCTCCTCCTGACTCGACTCGACTCGACTCGACACGACACGTCACGACGCGCGCCGCGCTCGTGGTGAGTGGATTGAGCCTCGAGCCGAGACTTTTCTTACTTTTTTGCAGCTCAGGAAAACGAACAGAGTCCTAGACGGACGCGTCGCAGTTAGTCGGTTCGGGTCTCAAAACGTTCGTGCGACGTGGGCGTGGCCCACGTTGCCTAGGGTTTCCCGAGCCTATATAATCTCCTGCCCGGCTACCGCAGAAACATCTCTAATACACGAGTTAGGGTTTCCACCTCTCTCTGCTTGCGCCGCCATCGTAGCCTACTCCATCCCGCGAGCCAACGTGCATCGGCGAACGGGAGAGCAGGTCTCCGGAACCGCTCGTCCTTGCGATCCTGTACGGGAGAGGGCAAATTAGGTTTTTGGGAAGCGCTCTGCGCGACTGCTCAAGCTCTTCATCACGGGTCGCCTTCCGTCCAAGTCGGGCGGTGCTGCCTCACCGTCGTCTTCAACGCCATCTACTTCGACCCGTCGTCCCCGTCGTCAACAACGTTGTCATCAACAACGTTATCGCCGCGACATCATCTCGCTACACCTCCACCGCCACCTCCACCGGATCGGTACGTGCGACATATCTCGATCCGTTTAGCGATGGATGTTGTACTGTTTGCTATGCTACTGTTCATGTTGATCACTACATCTAGTATGTTCGAGTTTCACATGTTAGTAGTTACCGTCGTCATGCTTAATATTCTGGAATTAATCATGGAAATTGTGCCTAATTATCCAACACCTACCGCATTCGGGTCCGGACCTCAACCACATATGACAAAGTGAAACTTTCTTCTGTTTCGAGCAAGATGGTCGAGTGATCGTATATCTTTGAGTGGACTGGATTTTCTTGTAGATAACTGTTATTTTCCCTGCACTTTAAGAGATGGCTGGTTTTGCTGAGTTAACAATGGCTGGTTTTGCTGATGCACTGAGGCCGGATAAGTTTACCGGTGTGCACTTTAAGAGATGGCAGTATAAGGCCATGCTCTGGCTTACTCATCTGAAAGTGTTCGAAGTTACTGATGGTTTACCCGAAGGAACTATATCTGATCAAGATCGAACAAGTTCAAGGAAAACAATAATCTCTTCGTCGGATGCGTTCTAAGTATTCTTGCCGATCGTCCGTGTGATGTGTACATGCACATAACAGATGGTAAAGAGCTCCGGGATGCACCGAATGCTAAGTTCGGTGCAACCGATGCGAATGGAACTGTACATCATGGAGAGCTTCCATGACATCGGGATGGTTAACAACCGTTCCGTAGTCGAACAAGCTCATGAGATACGATGCATTGCGAAAGAGCTTGAACTCCTTAAGTGTGCCTTACCCGACAAGTTTGTGGCTGGATGCATCATCGCTAAGTTGCCCCCTTCATGGAGGAACTTTGCCACAACTCTCAAACACAAGAGACAAGGAGATATCAGCTGAAAATCTGATAGCATCTCTTGATGTTGAGGAGAAAGCTCGGGCTAAGGATAATACTGAGAAAGGAGAGGGTCAGTCTAGCGCCAACATGGTGCAAAAGAAACCCTACAGCAAGAACAAAGGGAATAACAAGCCCTCCTTCAATAGGCCTATGAAGACTACAACCTTCAAGAAGAAGAAGATGATAAACAAAGCAGATCTGAGCTGCTTTACATGTGGAGAGACTGGCCACTTTTCTAAGGACTGTCCCGAAGAGGGCAGACCGAAAGAAAAAGGCGAGGCAAGTCAACACGGTGACCGCTAGCAATGCCGATGGGTACGGTAATCTCTTTATTGTTTCTTTCGGTATTTCAATCTCCATGTTGGTGGATTGATACAGTGCTAATGTTCATGTGTGTGCCGACATATCCATGTTCACTTCTTACCAGTGTCGCCCGGGATTCTTCCGTCTTGATGGGGAATGGGTCACATGCTTCGTTCGTGGTGTTGGCACGGTAGATCCGAAGTTCACTTCGGGGAAGATCGTGCGACCGAGGAACGTGCAGCATGTCCCTACTATGAACAAGAATCTCGTTAGCGGCTCCCTTCTATGCGTAGATGGGTTTAAGGTTGTTTTAGAGTCGAATAAAGTAGTTGTTTCCAAGTTTGGACAATTTATTGGTAAAGGCTATGAGTGCGGAGGCTTGTTCCGCTTTTCGCTTTCGATTTCAGTAATAAGTCTGTGAACCATATATGTGGCAATGTTAGTGATGATACCAGTGTTTGGCATTCTCGTTTATGTCACATTAATTTTGGTTTAATGTCTCGGCTATCCAGTTTAAGTTTAATTCCGAATTTCACCATTGCCAAAGGTTCTAAGTGCCATAGTTGTGTGCAATCAAAGCAACCTCGGAAGCCTCACAAGGCGGCCGAGGAGAGAAACCTGGCACCTCTAGAACTCATACATTCCGATCTATGCGAGATGAATGGTGTGTTGACAAAAGGTGGAAAGAGATATTTCATGACATTGATTGATGATGCGACTAGATTTTGCTATGTTTATTTGTTGCGAACTAAAGATGAAGCTTTAGACTACTTTAAAATTTATAAGGCTGAAGTTGAAAATCAACTAGAGAGAAAGATCAAGCGTCTTAGGTCGGATCGTGGTGGCGAATATTTTCCTAAAATCTTTGATGAATTCCGTGAGGAACATGGCATTATTCATGAGAGGACGCCTCCCTATTCGCCCCAATCAAACGGGGTTGCCGAGAGGAAAAACCGCACGCCGACCGACTTGGTGAATTCCATGTTAGCCACTCGCTGGTTTATCAAAGGCATGGTGGGGGGAGGCTTTATTGACTTCATGTCATGTCCCGAATAGAGTTCCTAACAAGAATAAAGATAAAACCCCTTACGAGGAGTGGTCTGGGAGAAAACCATCACTTTCGTATTTGCGCACATGGGGATGTTTGGCGAAAGTCAATATTCCAATTACTAAGAAGCGCAAACTCGGACCAAAGACAGTGGATTGTATCTTTCTAGGTTATGCTCCGCGGAGTGTAGGCTATAGATTTTTAGTAGTTCAATCGAAGTACCCGATATGCATGTTGATACTATTATGGAATCTCGTGATGCAACATTCTTTGAGAATATGTTTCCTATGAAAGATATGCATAGCATTGCTAGAATTTCTACTGAGATAGTTCTCGAATCTAGTACATCTAATGAGTATTTTGAACAATCACATGAGATTGTCATTGAGAAGGATGACAATGAAGCTCCTAAACGGAGCAAGAGACGAAGGATTGAAAAATCCTTTGGTGATGATTTCATTGTGTACCTTGTGGATGATACTCCCACGTCCATTGCAGAGGCATATGCATCTCCGTATGCGGATGATCTGGAAAGAAGCTGTCCATAATGAGATGGACTCGATTCTTTCTAATGGAACTTGGGAGCTATCGTAACGACCCCATGGATGCAAGCCTCGTGGGCTGCAAATGGGTGTTCAAGAAGAAGCTAAGACTCCGATGGTACTATTGAGAAGTACAAGGCGCGGCTTGTAGCTAAAGGCTACACACGGAGAGAAGGCGAAGATTACTTCGACACCTATTCACCTGTCGCTAGACTTACCACCATTCGAGTACTACCGTCCATGGCTGCCTCCTATGGTCTTATCGTTCATCAAATGGACGTAAAGACAGCCTTTTCTTAATGGAGAGTTGGAAGAGGAAATCTATATGGATCAGCCTCGATGGGTTCGTAGTAAAAGGTGAAGAAAGAAAGGTGTGCAAGTTGCTGAAATCTTTATATGGCCCGAAACAAGCACCTAAGCAATGGCATGAGAAGTTTGACGGAACTTTAACTTCCGTAGGCTTTGTTGTCAATGAGGCCGACAAGTGCGTTTACTATCGCCATGGTGGGGGCGAAGGTGTTATACTATGTTTGTATGTGGATGATATTCTGATCTTTGGTACAAACATGAAAGTAATACACGAGGTCAAGTCTTTCTTGTCAAAGAGCTTTGATATGAAAGATCCGGGAGAAGCCGATGTGATTCCGAACATCAAGCCGATTAAGAACGAGAGTGGGATTACTCTAACGCAATCCCATTATGTTGAGAAGATCTTGAGCCGGTTCGGCTATATTGATAGCAAGCCTTCTTCAACACCTTATGATCCCGAGTGTGACACTACGCAAGAACCGGAGGATTGCCATAGATCAATTGAGATATTCTCGGATCGTTGGCTCACTCATGTATTTAGCGAGCGCGACTAGACCCGACATCTCTTTTGCTCGTTAGCAAGTTGAGTAGGTTCATGTCAAACCCGGGTACCGATCATTGGCATGCACTTGATAGGGTCATGCGCTACCTATGTGGTACAATGAGTTATGGGATTCACTATTCAGGGGCACCCAGCTCGTGCTTGAAGGATATAGTGATTCGAATTGGATCTCGGATGTAGCCGATCCGTACGCCACAAGTGGGTATGTATTTACCTTTGGAGGTGGCGCAAGTATCATGGAGATCTTGCAAGCAAACCATATTGACGAGGTCAACTATGGAAGCGTAACTCATCGCTTTAGACACAACCACCTGTTGAATCGGAATGGTTGCGTGAGCTCTTGATGGACTTGCTCGTGGTTGAAAAACCTGTTCCGGCAATCCTTTTGAATTGTGACAATCAAACCGTAATTGTCAAAGTGAACAATTCTAAGGATAACGCGAAGTCATCAAGACACGTCAAGAGACGTTTGAAGTCCGTCGAGAAATTGCGAAACTCCGGAGTAATAACCGTTACATATATTCAAACGGACAAAAACCTGGCAGATCCCTTTACAAAGGGACTATCACGTAATGTGATAGAAAGTGCATCGAGGGAGATGGGTTTGAGACCCGTTGATGTTACGCCATAGTGGTAACCCAACCTTTGTGATCGGAGATCCCGTGAATTAGGACCCGGGAAGAACAAACTAGTGGTTTAATTGAGGAGAGTATTATGTAACCCTCTCTATGTGAAGATGCACAACTCTCGGTTGCTTGTAAGGCAGGTTGGCAACAAGCCTTAATGTGTTTTGTTGGCTATTTTAGCAAAGATGTTGTCCTACGGAGCATTCTTGAAATAACACACCTATATGAGTCCGATTGTTAAACGTCGCAATCTATGAGATTTGGGTGATCTCTAGTAAACTCATGAAGAGACCACGAAGTATGACGCATATGCTTCACCCGCGGGGTAGGCTATCGGCAGCCATGTACCGGTCATGACTTTGAGTGAAACCCTGTTCACGCAAAACTTGCAATTCAAGGCTTAATCCATTGTTCAAGTGTGAGTGGATGTAGCTTAAAGTTCTAGGCGGAAGTTCAACTTAACGAGTCTCCGCTGAAACACCGGTATATAAACAAGCAGCGAGTATTGGTAAATCTCTAAATGGGGATTTGAGATCTGGTGGGGGATTGTTGAAATATTGGGCCCATTTTTAGTGGCCCAAATTAGATTTCAGTTTTTCCTATAAATCTCAAAGCCCACATAGTGGCAGCCTTGTGAGTTTGAGCCCAAGTTGGTGGCAGCTCACTAGGGAGTGGCAAGAGGTGGGAAGTTTAGTCCCACATGGAAAGTTGGGAGGAAGTTAGACCACCTTATAAGGTGGGTTGTTCCACCACTAGTAAGTGAGTGAGAATAGGAGTGCTACACGCGCGCTCCTCCTCCTCCTCGCTCGCTCGTCTCGTCTCGACTCGACACGTCACGACGCGCGCCGCGCTCGTGGTGAGTGGATTGAGCCTCGAGCCGAGACTTTCCTTACTTTTTGCAGCTCAGGAAAACGAACGAGTCCTAGACGGACGCGTCGCGGCTTAGTCGGTTCGGGTCGCTCCCGGATCGTGGGCTATCTCGTAACCGACTCAAAACGTTCGTGCGACGTGGGCGTGGCCCACGTTGCCTAGGGTTTCCCGAGCCTATATAATCTCCTGCCCGGCTACCGCGAAACATCTCTAATACACGAGTTAGGGTTTCCACCTCTCTCTCGCTTGCGCCGCCATCGTAGCCTACTCCATCCCGCGAGCCGACGTGCATCGGCGAACGGGAGAGCGAGTCTCCGGAACCGCTCGTCCTTGCGATCCTGTACGGGAGAGGGCGAATTAGGTTTTTGGGAAGCGCTCGCGCGACTGCTCAAGCTCTTCATCACGGGTCGCCTTCCGTCCAAGTCGGGCGGTGCTGCCTACCGTCGTCTTCAACGCCATCTACTTCGACCCGTCGTCCCCGTCGTCAACAACGTTGTCATCAACAACGTTACTGCCGCGACATCATCTGCTACACCTCCACCGCCACCTCCACCAGATCGGTACGTGCGACATATCTCGATCCGTTTAGCGATGGATGTTGTACTGTTTGCTATGCTACTGTTCATGTTGATCACTACATCTAGTATGTTCGAGTTTCACATGTTAGTAGTTACTGTCGTCATGCTTAATATTCTGGAATTAATCATGGAAATTGTGCCTAATTATCCAACACCTACTGCATTCGGGTCCAGACCTCAACCACATATGACAAAGTGAAACTTTCTTCTGTTTCGAGCAAGATGGTCGAGTGATCGTATATCTTTGAGTGGACTGGATTTTCTTGTAGATAACTGTTATTTTCCCTGCAAGTGTTCTTCGCTCCTCCTCGGCTCGATGTGGCCTTGACTGCTCTAGAGGTACTGTAATTGTGTGTTCTGCATACTGCATATATATATAAAGCTTGTGTCGGGCAATCGACAAAAACTCCTACCATCACCCCCAAGTTCCAACGAATTTTGGTGCTCTGTGTTGAAGTGCATTCTGTTCCCGAGCTCGGCTACAGGCTAAGCCAACTGATTTTTTCCAGGTGCTCAGCAGGATGATTGGGTGATATATCTTCAGCTCTAGGATTGGATTTCACTGAAATAACTTCTCCGTTGTTGCCAAGTCTTAATTAGTTTGCTCCTCCTCAACTTGATCTGCAGCCTCGCGGCTGTATAGGTACCTACTGCAAATGCATCTTGTACAAATATTATAAAATCTTCTCTTGTCAATTGTCATATGTTTCACAGCGTCTGATCAGACATCTTGCTTTTGTAGGGAGTGAAACAATCTGCAGCTGATGGGCTAGATTGTCTATCATGGCTTTCTTCTGCTGGTATTAGTTTTCTGTCGAGAACTTCAACATGTCCAAACATCGAACCGACCGCTGGCTGGTTGGTACCTCTTCTCCTAAGACTAGTCGTAATGGGAAGTATCATACACTAGTATCATGCACATGATACTAGTTTATAATACTAACCCCTCAATGCATAGTATCATAAGATAGTATCATAGTATCATAATATTTAATATTTTGTAGAATCTCAATGCAAATGTATGTACATGATGTGCTTGTCATTAAGTTTTCTAGTTTTACGTGCTATGATACGGTATCATATTATGATACCACTCTCATCTCTCACCTCATTAATTAGTGTGCCACATCAGATTTTTGCCAACATGGCATGCATGATACTACTTATGATACTCCCACTGTGGCTAGTCTAACCAACAAAAACCAAGTCCAGTGATTGATCTACATTGTATGTTTCACTATCGTTTTTTTTAATCAACCTGGAACTTACACGCATGCGCACACGCACTATTTAAACTTTCAAACCAGATTCATGCCTTCACTAATCTTATAGTTAAGATTGCATCAATTGTTGCTTTAATTTATTCATAGGCAAGATAGTGTCACACCCTTACTCCATTTACTACACTCAACACAAGATCCATGTCCGATACAGGATTACAACATGAATTTGGGAGGAAGAGTAGAGCCTAGGTGGGAAAAGAAGGCCAGCAGGGGATGGGGAAATAGAGCCGGTTTCTTATCTGTTCTTCAACGCCTTTTCCTCCCAGCATTACCTTGGCTTAGGGGCATCGTGACGCATAGTGACCCGGGCCGCCAAGTCCCATTAATTGATCATAACGATATCGTGGAAATGCTGCACGAACGCGGCCCTCTCTGCGGACGCAGTGGTCGTCCGTCCGGTCCTCGCACGGGCCCGCCTGGCAGGGGCACAACTGCTTCGTCTTCCGCAGCATTACTTACGAGCGGCGCGCTGCAGCCTTTCCAGGGCCGCGTTAATGGCGCGCCTTGGCCTCCGCGAGCGTGCATAGTTGGGCGGCGTCGCAGTGGCAGGACATTGAAGGACATTGAAGGCGCGATGGCGTCCGAGGCTCTTAAATGGACGCTGCCGGCGCCCATTTCCCCGACCACACCATTGGTAGAGCCCACACTATCCACCCGACCAACGCCATGGGGAATAAATGCTGACCGTTCCGCAAGACCAAGAACGACCACGAGGCTAGCGGCTTGCGGTCCGGCAAGAATGCACGGGTCGGCCGGTACGTCCGCGGCGAGCTCGCACGCCAGCTATCGAATGAAAACCGGCCGGTACCATGGCCGGACGTGAACTTGCCGGGAGGGGCTGGTACCTCAACTCGAGGCGCGTGCCGGTTCCCCCCGTGCCGCGCGAGGGCCGAGAGCGGCGGGACGAGGTGCGCCGCCGCCGAGCGATCTTGCCGCCGGATCTGCGGGAAGATCAGGCGTACGCACTGAACTCCTACAACTGGATTTCATTCGGGACGTGGGAGTTCGACGCGCGCCGCCTCGCTGACTACCTCGGCGACGTGGACTACTTCGACCGTGAGATCGTCGCGGAAGAAGAAGAGAACGATCAGGAGGACGCGGACGAGGACGTGGACATGGCAGACTACGACCACGACGACGGCGGGCCGGCGTGGGATCTGGAGACCCAGCCGCCGGACATTACCGAGGAGGAGTTCATTGCCATGGCACTGGCTAACAGCGAGCAGAACGAGCTCAACGAGCTCGCTTTGTGGGACGGGCTCGCAATCCAGCTCCGCGAGTCCGCGCTCGCGCAGGGGAGGCCGGCGACTCCTCCGGCAACGCCGACGCGTTTCAACGACCGCGCTCCGGCTGCTGCTCCGGCCTGAGATCCTTGGCCACAGCCTCCTGCGCATGCGATGGTACGTCCTCCACCGCCGGCGTACGAGCTTCCATGGCCCACGCCGGAGTTCATCGACCTCGTCACTGACGACGAGCAGTAGGCAGCACCTACTTTTACCACGCCTTTATGGCTTTTTAATGTTTTTTATTAATGTAAATTATGACTTTATGAATGGAAAATAAAATTATGCGTCGTACCGCTGGAGCCACCCTCGACGCAAACGAAAGCGCGAACGATTTCGACCATTTCGGCCGACGCGCGTCCGTTTAAATGCGTCGCGCCGCTGAGATGCCCTAAGTAGTACATGTGCTAGCTGGATACCACTGGCTCTCACGTCGTGGTTGCTGGGGTCTACATCTGGGCATGGCCAGCCCGGCCCAAAAATCCCGGGCCGGGCCGGGTTGGGCTTGCACTTCGGGCCTGGCTCGGGCCTGAAATTTGAGCCCGAACGTCGGGCCGGGCCAGGCTTGGGCCTTCATTTTCGTGCATTTTAGCCTGGTCGGGCCGGGCCGGGCTTTTTTGCTCGTTCGTGCCGGGTTCGGGCTTAAATTACAGGCCCGACGGTCGGGTTGGCCGGGCTCGGGCCTGACTTTTTACCCGCGGGCTTTTTAGGTCTGGCCCGAAGCCCGGCCCGAACTTTGCCCAGGTACTGGGGTCCTCCTCCTTAGCGCCCAACTGGGCCAGCCCATTTAATTGACATCACATCGCATGGTTAGTTTTGGTTTGCGACATCACCGCCGGGAGATTCGATCGCAGAACTACGTCCATTTGGAAAGAAGCCATCTATATAACGAAAACTCCAAAGGCAGCCCGGGCTTGGGTGCTCCTTTTATCGAATCTCCATCAAACCATCCGTTTCATTAGCCTACGTCACAATGCGTTGCGTATAATTCTGTGTAAATAGCCTGATGAATACCGAGCGTGGACACCCCAACCACCTCACATGGATGCATCGTAGAACATGCAGGCTGAAAAGAAGTCAGGCACAGTCACTGATGCAGAAATTAGAGCGTAGTTCAGTCATCATTACTGTAGAAGGCTGCCCCTCTCATTGGCCTTCCTCGCGGCGGTCGCGACGGTGCCGGAGCCCCCCACCAGGGCCGGCTCTGGCCCTAGGCGACCATGGGCAACGCCCATGGGCCACCGCCTGGGAGGGGCCCCATCAGCACATATCTCTTCTATACTTTTGTGCTGAAAAATAATGTGAAAAAGGGCCAAAGGCCCAGGCGGGAACGGAAAGAAAAGAGGCCAAGAGGGGAACGGACGGGATCGACACGGAAAGAATCAAAGTGATTGAACCGATCGCCTCTCGCTCGGCCGCTGCCTCCGTGTATCGCCTGTTGCTATTCCATCTCGAACCGAACGCCTCTCGATCCGTCAACCGATGATCGCCTCTCGCTCCGCTCGGCCTCGCCCAGGACTGGCCAGATCGCCAGCGACCAGCGTCCACCGCCACCCGCCAGGGCCCTGCAGGCTGCAGCTGCAGATCACGATCTCCGCCTTCTTTTCGATCGAGTACTTGTCTGTTTAGGTAATTCACTAATTCTGCTAAGTTGTATCTGCAACTTACTAACTATAATTTGTTGAATTTAAATGCAGATCAACACTAGTAAATTTCCTATAGTTACATGACATTTCTTAGTGGTTCATAGTTATTTTTTAGAATCTCAGATTTTGAGTGCGTTGAATGTTAATTTTTAATATTTTGCTAGTAAAACTAGATACATATATATCTATATATACGTTCATATTCGTACATGCGTAGTAGTCTTAGGGGCCTCTTTTGCCATCTCGCTCAAGGGCCACACAAAAGATAGAGCCGACCCTGCCCCCCACGCGCCGTGATCCTGGGCGGCGGGTCCATGCTCGTCGACACCCCGTTCCGCGACACCATCGCTCCCTCCGCTGCGCGGTCAGCACGGGCGCCGGCGTCGACAGCATCGATCTCGCCGAGTGCACGCGCCGCGGCATCGCCTTCGCCAACTCTGGGCCTCCGGGGAGGTCTTCTCCACCGACGTCGCCTACACCCTCGGCCTGCTGCTAGACCTGCTCCGGCAGGTGTCAGCGGCGGTGGCGGCACGTGCGGCCTGGTTCTTGGCCTGCGCAGGGTGTTATCGTCTCGGATCCAAGGTCCAGTAATTGACTTCATGGCTTGTTTTTGCTATTTGCTAGCTAAATACTCCAATGAAACTGCCACAACAAATAAACTCAGATGTGACTGTGATCTTAGCTTAGTTTAGGCGTGCCTTGAGCTTCTTCTTTTTCTGAGTGTTCAAGCTTTTTGAGCCGAAATAATATTACTAGGAAGGTGAGCGAGAGGAATTCAGAGGCAATATACTGTTTCTGATGCATTAATCGATTGGTAAATGATCTGTGGGAAGCACACCTATAACTTGAAGGGACCCTGATTCAGTAACATCCTTATGATTTGCTAATTCGACAAAATCAACTGTGGCATTGGCTTTCTCCTTCTCCACGAGTTGGAGATATAGAGCATTCGAATAATGTGCCACTTCATTCAGCTCATTTCATAAAAATTACCTAATTCTACCATCAAATGCTGAAGGATCAATTAAGCCTTTTCTTTGTGGATTTACATGTTCCTATTCATATTTCTACAATATTTTCCTCCCATGCTTTTACTCGTCGTATCTCAAGATGTTTTTAGACAGGCAGGGATGAAAGCAAGCATGCATCATTCTGAGTTTAAACTGTACATTCACAAATCTAGGGGTTGATAGCGATTATTTATAGTTACTTGCCCCACATGAAGTCCCATTTTGTCATTTTCAGAAGGTTACCATATTATCACAAACCCCACGGTTAGTTAACCTGTTGTCAGCTTCTATTCAAATTTACTGTTTGCAAATGAACTTGTTGCAGACTCTGAATATAGTGATTTCAGAATGCTTAGCAACAGGAAGAGTCAGGGAACAAGGAATGACTTTCCAAGTTTACTTAGCAACCGTAAGGCTGCAAATGTCTGGTTCCAAGTTTACATGCTACCTCTGCAATGGCTGCAAAACTGACTCGCTTGTTAAGAACACTACTTATTAACATTGCTAAGTATAATTCATTGTTACTGATGCACAATACCTTCCCACAAATCAAAACCAGTTTAGATTATAAAACATTAGTCCATGCAGTTCCACAATCCTCTACTTCTACTTGACAGCTGCTCCAATTTTTCTTTTGAAATGCCGAACAAAATAATCCATGTCATGGACCCTACCGCTGGATCGCGTGGATTAAACGCGATAAGGAAGAAGAAGCCAGAGCTGGTTGCAGATTTAACCCAATTACCCAAAAGGTTCTATTCGAATGCATCCAGGAATTTTTCCCTGACTGGCCAGTCTATGAATTCAACTGGTCAAAGCAATTCCTTATACTAATGGACACCCATTACAGGAGGTTACAACTTTTCACTGTTTGAATGTTTCTGCGTATCCTATGCAAATATTATAGTAATGTAACAAGAATATCCTTGATGGCGCAACTGTTTTCAACTCTTCGTTTAGACTGATGAATTCGATATCTGTGTATCTTTCTTTGGTGGCCAAGACTAGTCGCCAAGTTTTGAAATTAGTGGCCAAGTTTCTTTGCGAAAAAACATTAGCATATTTCTTTGTGAAAAACACTGGTGGCCAAGTTTTGAAATTAGTGGCCAAGTTTCTTTGCGAAAAACATTTAGCATATTTCTTTTTGAAAAACATTGGTGGCCAAGTTTTGAAATTAGCACCTTTCTTTGTGAAAAACATTGGTGGCCAAGACATGAAATTTATAGTTTGCAATGTATCACCTTTATCTGATTTCTATGTTTATCAAATATTTTATATATTTACCTAGCCTGAATAAATATGTAGATACCAATCTTGGTCGTTGCTGTGGGTCACCACGACATAGCTGAAAACTAATTTACTTACAGCATTTCACATGATAATATTAATAACCATCGGCAAACGATTGTACACCAAGTAATATTGTTGCAAGGGAACTCATCTAGTTTTGCCGAAGATCACGTCCACGAGGCTAAGTAGATGAACTCGCCATATCTGGTTATAGCAATGCTGCCATTGTTTGTCTAGATGCCCAAACAATGTAAATTATGTCTCAATCCACTAGTGGCACTCCCTCCGTTCCACCAACAAAAAATTGGTCTAGTAGGTAGATACTAGATACATCCAAATTTTGATAAGATTGAGATATTTTTGGTGGGACGGAGGAAGTATATCCAAACTCCAAGATCCCGGGGCCTGCAATCATTTTATCAGTGCACTTCCATCTTTTTTTTTTACAGTCCTAGACAATCTCATTTCGGGAAATCAAAGGCATGTTTAATTGTTTTACAATTTACTCAGCTAACTCTGACAATCTCATTTTACTCTTGGGGTACATGATGTGCCACACTCTGGTACAGGTCGGACCTGCTGAACCACACAGCCCATCTAATTCGCATACTGCCTACCCAGCCATATTCATTTAATATGGTACAGGAGATGTAGACAATACACATGTATTGCAAATTCCGGTCCATTCATCCAACCAAACAAATAGCAGCATTGAATGCTCATGGATTAACCTCAGCCACATATTCAACGAGTGCACCCAAGCCCGGGCGCAAGAACCGAAAACTCCAAAGGCAGCCCGGGCTTGGGTGCTCCTTTTATCGAATCTCCATCAAACCATCCGTTTCATTAGCCTACGTCACAATGCGTTGCGTATAATTCTATAACCGGTTCGTTTGATACTACTACTACTCCTGTTGTGTTAGCTCGAACAGTTGTGAATATTTTCTGGTAGCTCTCTCCTGCCGCTACATGCAAGGATGAAATATTTTTTTAATCTAGCTTTAGTAGGTCTGCAAATTAGCTAGCTATCTCAAGAACAAACATGTGATCATAAGCTGCACATGCAACATCCGTCCCGCTTGTTGCCACATGCGGGCAATTGTTTTTTTTTTTTTTTTGTAATCTAGTACTAGTAGATCTGCTATTTTGCTAGCTAGCTCAAATACAAGCATGTGGCCATGTGGTGCACATTCACATGCACCACCGTGCACCTTCACATTTAATTTAGAAACAAAAAAAAAACAAGAACAAGAAAATTTCAACAACGAAAAAAAATGTGGAACTAGTTTTCTAGAATAACAATTTTGTTCCTTTGTTCTCGGAGATGCGTGCACGCACATACGATGAAAAGAATTAATTAGCAATCCACTTTCCCATTCATTAGAAATTTCGAAGGAAAAGAAGATATTTGCATGTTACTAGAATTGGAAAATAAAAACTACAAAAAAATATTTGGACTAGATGAGAAAATAGAAAGTACAATTAAATGGAACGAGAAAAATCCACCTGGGAACAAAAACTTTGGTTGAACTAATTTTCTATAACGAAAAGGAACACATCTTCGAGAATAAAGAAACAACTCACTATATAGTAAGGAACATCAGAGAACATCACAGGGAACAAGAAACATACACCCAGGAACCAAAGCCTTGGTACAACACTAATTTTCTGGAACAGAATGAACAAATATTCTAGAACAAAGGAACAATTCACCATACACTAAGGAACAACGGAGAACATCAAAGGGAACAAGAAAATTCCACCTAGGAACAAAAGCCTTTGTGGAAATAATTTTCTCTAACGAAAGGAACACATCTTCGAGAATAAAGGAACAACTCACTATACAGTAAGGAACATTAGAGAACATCACGGAGAACAATAAGCATACACTCGGGAACAAAAGCCTTGGTACAACACTAATTTTCTAGAACAGAAGGAACAAATCTTCTAGAACAATGGAACAACTCAATATACCTTAGGGAACAACATAGAACATCAAAGGGAACAAGAAAAATACACCTGGGAACAAAAGCCTTTGTGGAACTAATTTTCCGTAACGAAAGGAACACATCTTTGAGAACAAAAGAACAACTCACTATGCAAGTAAGGAACATCAAAGAACATCACAGGGAACAAGAAGCATACACCCGAGAACAAAAGCCTTGGTACAACTAATTTTCTGGAACGGAAGGAACAAATCTTACAGAACAAAGGAATAACTCACTATACACTTGGGAACAACCTAGAAAATATGGAGCGACAAAATATAAACTAATGTAGCTAAAAATAAAATAATATGGATTGGAAAAGCATGAGAAATTAATTTACGGAAACAAATCAATTGAAAAAACATGACTCATAATGAGACAAGATATTTAGCGCCCTCAAGGAAAAAACATACCTTTATTCACTATAAAAAAATAAAAATATAAGAAAACAAAGAGAACTAAAGAAATTGACTAAGAAGTAAAGTAACTAAAATAGAATAGAAAATAGAAAACAGAAAACAGAAAAAATATAAAAGAAAAAAAGCAGGAAAGAAATATACCAATGAAAATAAATAAATAAGGAAAAAAGTACGTCATATACTATCCTATGATTGGTGCAGAACCTAGCATTGGTTGCTTGTCTAGAGAAAGAAAAAAAAAACTTACCCGCGCCTGCATGTACGAGTGGAATAACCAGAACATGAAGCAAAGACTGCAGGTCTGCGTCCAACGAACCAAAGCGAACCATAAACAGAGCTAAACGGGCCGAGCCCACATCCGACTACCTTAAGCGAAACGGTGCTCGCGCGCGCGAGCGCTACGGAGTAGTTTCCTTCAAGAGCGGCTTGTCCCCAAGCCGGTGCCCTGGGTAATCGAGACTTTACCTCCGCCAGATTCTCCCATGTCGCGAGCGAGCCAGGTAGGCGGGACTGGATCAGCCCCTGCTCCAACGTCTTGTGGCGGTGCTATACTTGTCGTCGCTGAAGCACCTAAACACGAGCCTAGAGGTGAGAGCATCTTCAGCTGTCTCCTCGACGAGGCTTCCGGTAGCCGTTTTTTACATCCGGACAGGGTACCGCGCGCAGTACATCGCCCACGCCTCCGCCACCGTGAGGCTACCGCGGCCGAAGCCGTTCGCCGCAACGTTCTTGCGGGAGGACGACATTGCGAGCGTCGAGGGAGGGGTCGCGGCGAGATTGGAATGGGAAGGAAGGAGGGGCGCTCTTATTGTACAACGGCGGCAGGCGAGGCGGCAGCAGGGCGTTAGCCGCAATAAACGCCGGCGCGGATGGCCACGCGGCCATGCACGACGCGACGCGTCACTGCGTCGCCTTGGAAAGCTGGGCGCCATTAACGTCGCTTGACCAGAGGTAGGCGACGGGGTTTTAGATTTCCGTGTCGCTGACGCGTCGGGCCCGCCACTCCCCGCCTCGCTTTTCGTTGTATTCGGCGTGCCCAGAGTATCCCCTGTGGACCGGGGACGGACTCGGAGCGCCGGACACCGCATTGAGCCGCGCCGGACGGAAAGGCCTTTGAGCATGCGGCTGAAAATAAAAATTTGTTCGACAGGTATTTGGGGCCACTTTGGGAAACGCGGCTGGAGATGCTCTAAGTCTGCAGTGTCGTATCGTATGTTGCATCAACTGGTTGCCACCCACCAAGATCTGCTTCTGTAACGCATAAGGTCACCATCACGTACCAAATGCTTGATCTTACTGTCCGGTTTCTGAAACTTCTCCAATATATGCCAAGTAATGGGATCTTGCGCATACCGATCCTTAATTTCCTGCAGCCAATCCAGAGTACCCACTGTAATTGCCAAGAAAATAGATAATATTTTCGTAAAGCTTCTTTCAGACAATCCGCTTTATGGCTTAAATCTCAATAGTTTTAGCGTTGACGTTAATCTTTTTTTTTAAATGTGTTGAAAACAATGTTTTGATTACAATCTTCCGAGGCCGCTTTCGACATGCAGGTCGGCACTGCACCTTGTAACACTCCACCACACAACACACTACGACTATATTGATAAAGACCATGGGCAACATTATTACAATTTCTACTGACTTTAGAGACAACAACTTGTCGAGTGGTTTCATCCTATTGAAATCCTTTGCAATGAAACACACTTCGGATCGATCACAGCTGTCCTCTCTAAAAGCATGTACCACTCAAGAGCAGTCTGTTTCGATGATAAGATTTGCAGAAGAGTTTGCAATTCCTAGCTTCAAACCTTCAAGGCAAGCAATAGCTTTCCCCATGGCTGCAGATTGACAATGAGTAATGATATCCCATGCTGAAGGGAGGACGTTACCCATATGATCCCGTAGCACCACACCTCAAGCACCATTCTTTTCTTCTTTTAGGAAACTTGCGTCGATGTGCATTTTATCCATCCATCAGGTGGTTTGTCCCAGACTTCCCTTTGCTCTTGACTGGCTGAAATTTGCCATCTTTCATACGCCCTTCAGGAAAAGGTAAACCAAGGTATTTCTCTTCAAAACCCACAGTTTGTATTTTCAAGATGGATGCCACCACTTGGCCTTGTCTCTCAGTGCATTTGTTACCCAGCATCAGGGAGCATTTTCCAGGGCTTAGGCGCTGCCTGGTAGCTTGCTCATAATTACTTAAAACGGTTTTTACTTTGTTTGCTTGATCTGCATTGGCCTCAAAAAAAAAGGCTATCATCAGCGAATAAAAGATGTGATATACCCGGACTACGTCGGCATACCTTTAATTCTTTAATCTGTCCCTTGTCTATTTCTACTTGTAAATGTCTAGACAAACCATCACCAACAAATAAGAAAAGATATGGAGATAGAGGGTCCCCCTGCCGCAGCCCTCTAGAAGGTTTGAATTTATCCAAGATCTCTCCATTGAGTCTAACAGAGTATGTAACTGTTTTAACACAATTCATTACCCAAGCAATCCATTATTCTGCAAAGCCTAGTTTCTTTAAGATTTCTTCCAAGTATTTCCAGTCCACCCTATCATACGCTTTGGCTAGATCTAGTTTGTAATCACAAAATTTTCCTTTCCCATCACTGCTCTTCTGTAAGGCATGAATGCATTCAAAAGCTATCAAAGCATTGTATGTAATAAGTCTTCCTGGAATAAAGGCGCTCTGGCTCGGAGCAATGATATCTTGGAGCAGAGATCTGAGTATATTAACCAAGCATTTAGACACAATTTTGTAAATAACATTACAAAGGCTTATGGGTCTAAAATCATTTAGGCACACCGGGTTTTTCTTCTTTGGAATAAGAACTATTACCGTATCATTTATTCCTTCCGGCATAATCCCAATCCTAAAGAACTCTTTAACTGCAGCGAGGATATCCTCTTTGAAGACACCCCAATGTCTCTGGAAAAAACGTGCAGGGAAACCATCTCTTCCTGGCGCCTTCAGAGGCCCAATTTGAAAAAGGGCATTTCCAATCTCATCATCTGAATACTCCATGCATAACCTTTCATTCATTTCTTGGGATATTTGGCTTTGTACACTTTTAGTAATAATATTTGGCTGGACCTGATTATTTGTTGTATACAACTCTTTAAAGAAGCTTGTTGCCATTTCTTCCATTTCCTCTTTGTTTTTAGTTGTGCTTCCATCTTCTCTTTCTAACCTAACAATTTTATTCTTTTTTGCCCTCCAGGTAGCTTTTTTATGAAAAAAATTTAGTGTTTTTATCACCTTCTTTTAGCCAGCTTATTCTAGAACGTTTCCTCCAGTAGAGTTCTTCTTGCTCTAAAAAATTATCCAGCTCCCTTTCAACACTTTTCTTCTCCTCATGGTTGTGATGCATGAAATTTCTGTTTATATACTCTAGCTTTTTTCCTTAATTAATTTTTCTATGCGTTTGGAGACTGTCTTTTTACTCCACGTCTGGAGACAGTCCATGACCCAAGAGAGGTTTGAGGCTACATCACCTAGATCTCTTGGCTGACTGTGTCCTTCCCAGGCAATTTTTATTTCATCAGCTAGAGTGTTTTCCCGTTCCCAGCACTCCTCATATCGCCGCGGTTGACGCGGAATGTATTCAGTAGCCATATTATCAAAACTGAGTAAAATAGGGCAATGATCTGACCTTGAGGAAGTGAGATGACTTACAGTGCTTTGAGAATATAAATTTGACCAATCCGGCGAGGCAACAGCTCGATCCAGATGGACCTTCACATTTCTTCTGCCTTTTTGTTTATTATCAAAAGTCCAAGGAGGTCTATTGAAACCAAGATCATGAAGATCACAGTAAGAAAGAATTTCTCTAAAATCTAGCATTTGTTTTTCATTTCTTTTTCTTTCAGAGAAGTGTTCACTTTTCTCTAAAATCTAGCATTGACGTCAATTTTATGTGCTCCTTCTTACAATTTAGGTATAACTGTACATTTGAATCATTCAGTAAGGCATTAAAATTCAAGTAGTCACTACTATGATTAGGGCTATAGGTGGACAGCTTGTGACGCACCAAACTTTTGTTGCGTCACTGCTGTCTAATACGGCAATAACAGTGACGCACCCCATACCATGGTGCGCCACTTCTAAGTATGGCCAGGGTTTGGCCTGGACGTACCCGTATACTAGTAGCGGACCAAACTTTGGTGCGCCGCTGTAGTGGCCACGCACGCATCGCTTCCCAAAGTGGTGGGCCATTACTGGCCACTTATCGGCTGAGCGCGCCAGGTCCGGACCGACCCTTCATCCCCGTTGCGCCGGAAGTCAGTCATTGACATAGGCATCCCAAATGGGCCTGCCTAATATAGTACCCGGGGTTTATTGAAGGCCCACTACCCGAAGAATAAGAAGACTCGAGAGCCCAAGATGTATTTAAGGAAAAGATAGAGTTGTAATAGGAAGTGTTATTTGTAATCCGGCGGGATGAGTTAGAAACCATCCCGGACTCGTAATCCTTGTATAGCACGAATCCCTCGGCTCCACCTATATAAAGGGGGTCGAGGGACGAGAAGATCATCGAATCATTGTCTGCAAACCCTAGTTTTCATATTCGTCGAGCACTTTTCGGCTGAAACCTTCGAGATCTACTTGCCCTCTACTTCTAACTAAACCCTAGCCTACAATCCATAGGCATTGACAAATTAATCCCTTGTCAATTGGCGCCGTCTGTAGGAATTAGAGGCGTAAGGATCTGATCTCGATGGCACGTTCAAGATCTTCGACATCGTCAACCGGAAGCAACACTATGGATCGAGGTAAACAGATCGCTACCGGGTCCCGTTGATTTTGTTCCTCACCCACCCTCCCGTTTGGATGCATATGCGTATCTGGCGGAGCCCTTGGAGATGACGTTCGGAAGGTTCCACTTTCGCGTCGAGAAGGAAGGATCGTATCGTGTCGAAATTCCGATTTCGTCGGGATCGTCGGCGGTCGATTCTGAATTTTCAAGCTATGCATCATCAACTGAGTCAGAAGAAGAAACTTCGGCAACACGCTACGTCAACATCAGAGCAAGAGAAAAACTCGCCAAGATCTTCAGCAATGCATCGTCTGAGTCATCTGCGGACTCATATATAAGCGATGGCTCAAGCGATGTCGACAGTTACGACTTCATCGACAAATCTCTCACAGTGGGCAAGGTCTTCATCAATCCCAACAACGATGTCACCAAACCCAACATAGATCTGAGTACAAAATATCATCGGATTTATGCTATCGAAGATCAAGAGGAAACATCGGAGGCTTTCGACCAATTGGGAAATCCTTTTGTCGATCCCTCGGATCTAAGGAGAGGTATGGGCACTAAATATGTCGGGCCCACACCACGCGTCGAGTCCAACTTCCACGAGCAGCCCGGGATAGAGCGGCAAAAGCCATAGATGGTTCAGAACCAATGACGACAACAGCTACAGCTCAAGAACCGCAAGCTTATCAATATATGCTCGCACGAACTGCCCGAGAAATAGAAAAACAGACAGACTGAGTTGAACAGGAGAAAGGCGGCAGCTTCGCATCCAAGCGAGAGAAGGGCAGATCTAAGTGGACAGTCTAGAATTTCGGGTGATAGCCACAGGGAGGCTCGGAACAGAGGAAGATCAAGGCTACAACACATACCCGAAGCAGACAGAGAGTACTTGGTTCAAAACCTCGACATGTCCTTTATGTCGATAGATACAAGAGGAAATATTATCCCTAGGACACCGGAAGCTGGGTATATGGCGACACAAGCTTACATCCTCGCATCCAAGCCACCTCCAGGAGATCCAAGGGAAACATTATACAACATGGCATTGGCAGGAGTTGGAGCTATGGGGACAGCGTTCGTAGCAACGCCTCCCGAAGGAGCAGCAAGGCAAAATAGTCCACGACCTGCAGCAGTAACGGCGGTAGCTCCGGAAGGACCAAGTGGAGCAAGAGACACGGGAGTGCAAGCAAGGGTCGACAGAGCAAGGCAAAGCAGAAGAGATCATCGGCAGTCCCCGGAGCTTAATGACGAGGATATGTGCGGTCTACCGTGCTTCACGAGAAGAGTCCGAAAAACTCGAGTCCCCTCTGGATTCAAGTTACCCGATCACTTCAAAAAGTTCGACGGCCCGCAAGACCCGGAGGATCGGCTAATTGATTACCTCGAGACGGTAAAGTTAACTGGAGGAACTAGAGCAACAGCCATGCAAAGTATTCAGGTGCACTTAAGTGGAGCCGCACGATCTTGGATCAAAAAACTTCCGCCAGGATCCATCGACAGTTGGGAAAGTTTCGAGGACGTATTCGTCAAGAACTTCAGGTCCACGTGCAAAAAACCTGCATCGTTAGAAGAGCTGAGAGCGTGTCGACAAAAGCCAGATGAGTCAATGAGAAAATACGTCCAAAGGTGGAACATCATAAAAAACTCGGCAGAAAATATATCTGACGAGAGAGCAATAGATGCGTTTGTCGCGAGAATCAGGCGCGGAGATTTTGTTGAGGATTTGGGGAGGACCAATCCAAAAACAGTATCCGCATTGATGGAGATAGCAAATAGATGGGCAGACGGAGAAGACGCTGTCCACAATAAACGACACAGGTCGCCAGAGGAGGACCGTGGTCGAAATTATCAGACGAGGCGACGATTTCCTCGGCGGTATCCAAATTATGACGCCCCGGGACAAATTTCGGCAGGATTTCGGGCAAATACGAGGAGGAAGCAACAGAGACGATTATCGGAGAAGCAATGAGCAGCGAAGTGATAATAGGGATGACTCCCGCAACGAGGCAAAATAGTGGGCCAAGGTTTCCACGACCTTTTGTATCTCCCGAAGAAATGTTAAATGGACCGTGCCAGATGCATTTTTTCCTCGATAGCAATGGGAAAAGACAGTCAGGACACCTGCAGAAAGATTGTCGAAATTTCCAAGCAATGTTCAGATGTGCGGAAAACGCTCACGCACGAGCAGCACGAGAGAAACCCTCGGGAGCCTAGGAGCGAAGTTCATCTACCACCACCTCCCGCGATTACGGAAGGCAATCAACACCAGCTCAGAATAGCGGCAGCACTTGCACCACCACCCTATGTTGATCCTAACTCCAACGGAGCGAGTGTCGATGATTCGAAGGGAAGGCCATCTAATAGAGCTCAAAAAGTAATCTCACGACAGGTGTTTATGGCAGAGAAAATGCCTCCACCAACAGTTGAGTACCTTAATTGGTCAGGACAAGATATCGGTTTCACAATAGCAGATCATCCGCAGCAAGTTCCTCGACCAGGGCAGTCAGCACTTATCCTGCCAGCAGTTATTGCAGGCTTTGATGTTTCTCGAGTATTCATAGATGGTGGCAGCAGCTTAAACCTCATGTATGCAGATACATTGAGGAAGATGAACATATCCTTAGCAAACCTGAAGCCAACAGACACAAGGTTCCACGGCATCACACCAGAGAAACCAAGCTACCCATTGGGGAAGATCAACCTCGACGTTCAGTTTGGAACCCGAGAAAATTATAGAATCGAGAAACTGGAGTTCGAAGTCGTGGATTTCCCATCGCAGTACCACGCTTTGTTGGGACGACCAGCATACGCTAGATTTATGGCAGTACCACACTATACATACCTGTTATGGAGATTTCCTGGACCCAAGGGACCAATCACGGTCAAAGGGAGTTTTGCCTTAGCTGATAAGTGCGACAAGGATTTCCATCGGTTATCAGAAACCTTCGGGATGCAAGCTGAATACTTGGCGTCGAAGAGCATGACTGATTACGACGTATTGCCAGACGTCGGAATGCCAAATAAAGAATCAACTTTCAACACGAGAGAAAAATTCTAAGGAGGTGCGGATTCACCCGACGGATCCAAAAAAGACGACATCCATTGCAAACAACATGGATATCGCATAGGAAAGCGCGCTCGTCGAGTTCCTCCGTGAGAACCGGAAAATCTTCGCATGGTGTCCAGCTGACATGCCAGGAGTACCCAGGGAACTTGCCGAGCACCACCTAAATTTGGATCCAACAGCGAAACCAATCAAACAACCTTTGCGGCGTTTTCGGAACCAAACCGCAAAGCCATGCTATCAGAAATAAATCGACTAGAGGAAGCTGGTTTTATCGGAGAGATATCTACGAAGCCACATGGGTAGCTAACCCAGTGATGGTGCCGAAGAAAAACACGACGAGTCCTTCGCATGTGCGTCGACTTTACGTGTCTCAACAAACATTGCCCTAAGGATCACTTTCCCCTCCCAAGGATCGATCAAATTATCGACTCCACGGCAGGTTGTGAACGTCTTTCCTTTTTGGATGCATACTCTGGTTATAACCAGATCAGATTAAAAGAAGATGATGAAGCCAAAACAGCGTTTATTACACCTTACGGCGTGTTTTGCTACAAGACAATGCCCTTCGGTCTAAAAAATGCGGGAGCAACATATCAGAGGATGATGCAGAAGTGTTTAGCAACACAGATTGGGAAAAACGTGCAAGTATACATCGATGATGTCGTCATAACATCAAAAAAGGGAACAACGCTGATCGAGGATCTCAAAGAAACTTTTGACAACCTCGACAAATTCTGCCTCAAGCTGAACCCGACGAAGTGTTCTTTTGGCGTCCCAGCAGGAGAACTTCTGGGGTTTCTAGTTTCAGCAAGAGGGATTGAAGCAAATCCCGACAAAATACAAGCCATAGTAACAATGAGGAAGCCAACGAAGTTGAAGGAAATACGAGCAGCTAACCGGGCGAGTCGCAGCTTTGAGCAGATTCGTCGCCAGGTTAGGAGAAAAAGCGTTACCATTTTATGCGCTGATAAAACAAGGAGACAAATTCCAGTGGAACGAAGAAGCCGATAGAGCTTTCGAGGATCTGAAGCGAAAAATCTCGACACCACCAATCCCGGTAGCTCCAAAGGAAAAGGAACCTCTCCTATTGTATATTGCAGCTACACCCCAAGTGGTTAGCACGGTGTTAGTTGTCGAAAGAGAAGAAGAAGGGAAAATCCATGGAGTGCAGCGACCAGTATACTTCGTGAGCGAAGTCTTGTCGCCCTCAAAACAAAGGTACCCTCAGTACCAAAAGCTAGCATATGGAGTGTTCACGACAGCACGAAAATTGCGTCACTATTTTTCGGCACACCCGATCATAGTGGTCAATGAAGCTCCTTTGTCAAACATACTCGAACAACCCGTAAGCCACGGGTCGTGTCTCCCTTTGGGGAATAGAACTTTCCCTCGGGACATCACGTACGAAAAAGAAAAGCAATAAAGTCGCAAATACTACCGGACTTCATCGCAGAGTGGATGGAGTTGCAAAATACAGGACCCCCGATTTATCGAGAACCCGGACTATGAACTTCGATGGGTCCAAGAGGCTAGAAGGGGCTGGCGCAGAGTAGTACTCATATCACCCGAAGGCGACAAGTTGAAGTACATCCTTCGGATGACGTTCCCTAACGCATCTAACAATGAAGCGGAATATGAGGCTCTCATACACGGGATGAAGATGGCGAAAGCCTGCGGAGCAACTCGACTAAAAATCTTTGGCGACTCACAGCTTGGTAGCTCAGCAAGTTATGAACCAATGTGACGCAGATCAATGATAGCATGATGGCATACAAGGAGGTGTACAATGAGCTCGAGAAATTGTTCGATGGATGCGAAGTAAATCATATTAGCAGATTGAGCAACGACGAAGCCGACGTTCTTGCAAACATCGGGTCGCAGTGCCTTGCAGTCCCACCAGGTGTATTTTGGGAAGAGATAACAGAGAGATCCACTGAGACGACAAAATCAAAAAAGAAGGAGAAGAAACCCTCGGGGGCTATCAAGGAGAAGCAAGAGGAAGAAGAAGAAGAGCAAGACCTGGTCCTAGTAATACAGATACCATGGATGCAGCCATACATATCATATATCCTCAGGAAAGAAATACCCGATGATCCAGTTGAGGCAAGGCGAGTAATTCGACGCTCCAAAGCTTTCACGGTGGTTAAGGGAGAATTATATAAGCGAAGTATTTCAGGCGTCTTGCAAAGGTGCGTTACACCCGAAGAAGGAAGAATAATTCTAAAGGACGTACATGAAGGAATATGTGGCCACCACGCAAGTAGTCGAGCTATCGCAGCCAAGGTTTTTCGGGCAGGATTCTACGGGTTGACAGCAATAGAGGACGCTAAGGACATAGTACGAACTTGCGACGCGTGTCAAAGGTTTGCCGCAAAACCTCACTCTCCAGACAGCAGAGCTAGCACCAATACCTTTGTCATGGCCCTTTGCACAATGGGGACTCGACATGGTAGGCAAGTTACACAAATCGTCGCCAGGAGGAAAGGAATACATGCTAGTAGCTGTCGACAAATTCACAAAGTGGATAGAAGCGAAGCCGATAAATTCACCAGACGGAGCATCTGCAGTAAAATTCATAAAAGACCTCGTCTTCAGATTTGGAGTGCCCCACAGCATCGTCACAGACAACGGCAGCAACTTCACGTCCAATGAATTCAAAGACTATTGCGAAGAGGTGGGTATCAAGCTGAACTTTGCATCAGTTGCACATCCTCAAACCAATGGGCAAGTCGAGAAAGCCAATGGCATCATCCGCAATGGCATCAAGAAGCGCTTGTTAGGACCACTAGAAAAAGCTCGACATACCTGGCCTGAAGAACTACCAAGTGTGTTGTGGAGCATCCGAACAACTCCAAATACAGCGACACAGAAACTCCGTTTTTCTCGGTACATGGAGCGAAGCAGTATTGCCAATCGAGATAGAGCACAACTCTCCACGTGTCGCGGAGTATGACGAAGAAACGTCGAGAAAAGCGCTAGAAGATGATGTGGACGCACTTGATGAAGCTCGAGATGAAGTATTGTCTCGAGTAACCAAATATCAACAGGACTTGAAGAATTACCACAGCCGACGTTTGCGGCCAAGATCTTTTCAGGTGGGCGACCTAGTTCTTCGGCTCACGCAAAAAAGTCATGAAAAACTCGAGTCACCATGGCTCGGCCCTTACATCGTCACGGAAGTAATCGGAGGAGGAGCATACAGGATAAAGGACAAGAAGACAGGGGTGGAGGAGCCAAACCCCCGGAACGTGGCGCAACTCGAGCGGTTCTACGCCTAGAGTCGAAATATAGTCCTTGTAAAACTTCAATGTACTGAAACGCCCGCGAGTTTTCAGACGCACTCTTTTCCTTTTTCGGGGCACCGAGTGGGGCCGGAGAAGGTTTTTAATGAGGCGGGCTCGCGGTGCTGCAATATAATAAAGATAGTGGCTATATCACCTTTTTCTTTATCAACGTGACCAAAGTCATCGCTCCGACGAATTTCAATATAGTTCATCGATAAAGAAGAAAAAAACCTTGCCTTGGTATTCAAATACCTCGTGAGTCAATAAAAATACAAAATAGTACTCAGTAAAAGCTCGGGGGCTCATATTTGCCTTCAATATATAAATGCCTTGGTCCACAACCTCGCAAATATACAAATATAGTAAAAAGTCACCGAAACACTCGGGGCTAGACAAACATAGAAATATAATGGTTGCTTTACAATATAGTCATGGACTACAAAGAAGAAATTTCTACAAGAAGAAAATAATTAGTCTTGATTCAGTATGTCATCAAGAGTAACTCTGTTCTCTTCAGGAGCAGCACCAAGAAAATCGGCATAATGGCCATCGGCAAAAAAGTCGGCATCCATCCGAAGAAGGTCCTCAATCATTTCTTCGGCTATAGGTGTAACCTTCGTGTTAATCCTATCAACACCAACTCTCCGACGTTTTACCTTTTGATGAACCCTCTCGACAACTTGGGCAAGGTCAAGCTTCGAGTGGCAGATCTGGAGCATGATAAGAGCAAATCTGGCACCAGCTACCAGTTGTGCTTTGACAAAATCGTGGATACTGCGAGCATCCTTGAACCTTTCCATCAATTCAGGAAGAGTTTTTGGTTGGACATTCCGAGGAAACATGGAGTTGTAAACCATGGATAAGGTTTTGGTACAGAAGTGAAGGAAATCACGGGTTTGAGAGGTACGATCCTGAAATCTGGTAATTTGGCGAGTCCTCTCCGGAGTGGCCCAAAACAAAGAACCATGGTCCAAGGAAAGATTGACAAGGAGGTTTGTCCTAGTGTTTACCCTCTCTTCCTCGGCAAGCAAGCATCAATAAAGGCACCTATCAACACAACGAAGGGACAACCTTTAGGAGACAATAGCATGAAGATGAAAGATATCACAAGACGAGACAAACATACCCGACATATCCGCACCGGCTTCATTCATTAACTCGAGCATGAAATTTTCTCGAGTGACCGCTTTTTCAGCTTCGTAAACAGCAATCTCCTTAGCAGCCACAGCCTCGCGGACTTGCTGAAGGGCAACTTTTTCGGCTTCAGATGATTTACGAGACTGCTCCATCATCACAAGTGTTTGCTTTTTCGCATACTGAAGTTGTTGTCGAAGATCATTCAATTCTTGCGACAAGGTATCATCGACAGGTGCAGCATCAGTAACAGTTTTCTCCGCGCGGGAAGAAGGCGAAGCATTGGAAGGAGTAGGAATTGGAGTATAGTTATCAAATATCAACTGAAATTTAAACAGAACAACATCAAAAAACAGGCAAAGATAGAGTTCTTCATTAATCTCTTGGGAATAATTACAAGGGCACTACAAGTGGAGCTAAGGAAATACGTGTCGCCAAAAGACTACTTTGGCGACAAGAGCAAAAGAAGCAAAAGAAAAACAGAGGCATGCAACTAGACCTCCGGCCTTGACGAACTAGGAGTCGACGTTGGCTTGATCCCGAGATACGCCAAGATTTTCTTCGTATTGGGCTTGGCCGCCTTCATCGTTGACTTCCACCTCGATCGTTCTATCTGATCGGTGTCGCCAACCTTCGTCCAGTCGAGAGTCTGCTGACTATCAGCAACCAGAGCAACAGTATTTTCAACAGCCACCTTCATATTCTCATGGCGCATCTTCAGCCCAAGATCTTCTGATGTATTGAAAAGCTTGGCAAGGTCAAGGAAAGTCGAAGGTTCCTCTTTCTTCGGGAAGAAGTAGGGGAACAACGCCGACAAAGCCCCACTAGCATTGGCCACGCCTTCACGAATTTCGCGTCCATGGAGCTCCAAAAGAGAAAGTGCGTCAAGGAGAGGGTCATTGACGGGATTCTCCAGATCATAATCTTGGCCTGTTTGGGCTGACACACGAGACAACATATTAGTCGAAAATCAAGACACAGGAAATGCAACAAAATAGAAGAAATTGAGGATATTACTCAGCCGTACGTCGACATTGCGACTTCAAACGCTTGATAACTCCTTGCTCACGTGCAGCCTGTGCAGTTTTCTGCTCGTGTAAGGCAGATTCAGCATCTTTGAGCCTTTGCTGCAATTCTTCGACACTAGCGGCCTTTGCTTTAGCATCATCAGCTTCAGCTCTAGCTTCGCTAGCGGCAAGCTCAGCCTTCTTACGAGCCGTCTCACTTTGCTCGAGTTTTCGAGCAAGTGTCTCGGCACGTTGGTTAGCCTCCGCAAGTTTTTCTGTTGAGAAAGGAAAAGGAAGAGAAGAAAGATCAAAAATAGCGACAAGCAGCAGGAGTAAAAAACCAAGGAAAAACAGCAAGTATAAAAGTCGTTACCTTCGGCTCTGCTGGCATACTCGCGGTACCCAATAAATTGGGACCCGATGCGGATAAGATCCTTGATCATAGGCTGTCAAAGAAGAAGGAAAGAAGGGGAAAAATTTCGGCATTACACAAAGTAGGGGTCTACAAAAGCAAAATAGAGGAAATATAGATCTCGATAAACTTACATCATCCAAGAGCTGCGAGGAAGAGCTGCCCAATTGAGGAGGAGGCTCAACGATCATTTCAACCCTTGCCCTTTTTGGCGAAGGGACAAGGGGGCTTGACGGTGGAGTAGTGGTGACGACGTTTTGTTGAGGAGGCGATGTTTCATCTCCTTCAACTAGCGTGTCTGAAACAAGTACAGTACGTGACGTGCTTGTCCGAGGAGCCACGTCAGTGACTGGTACTTCTTCTTCCTCATCACTAGTGAACAAAAAAGTCGACAGTATAAAAAGCAAGACAATATAAATATTTCGAGTACAAAAAAAAGGGGGGGAGAGATAAAATCGACTTACGAGCTGATGAGGGATTCAACATAAGGATCGTAAGCTGACCTCGGATGAGAAGGAACAACTTCTTCAGCCTTAGAAATGCCAGAATCCTCGGCATCAGTCCTTTTCCTTTTGTTCTTGGGAGAGACAGCAGGAGGAAGGGACTCAGTTGATTCACTGGCCTCAGATTCAATTTCTTTCTCATGGGAAGCCGCAGATTTGTGAGAACCCGCGACTTCACTTTCAGGAACAGAAGAGCCCTGAGTATCGTCGGCAACGATGGTCATTTCTTCGACCTCTCCACCCTCAGGAAGAGGAGGAAGGGAAGTTATACTAGGATGGTCCTGAAAAAATAGAAACCAAAGAAAAAGTAAAGAGATGACAATACAATGAGATGCGAGAAAAAAGGCGCAACAAGATAAAAATGCGGAAAGACAAAATACCTTGGGGAGTGGATTGGTGGAGCTGTATGGTTCCACGCGACAAGAAGAAGGAACTGGATCTTTGCCCGGGCGAGAAAGTCTTCGAACCAACTTCTCCAAGTCCTTGGTGGAAAGGTCACCGGAGATTCTGTTGGCGTCATTTTTACCAGAGTACGTCCAAAGGGGATTTTTGCGAGCCTGAAGAGGCTGCACTCTAATCCTAAGGAAGTAGGCAGTGATTTGAACACCAGATAGTTCCTTGCCTCGAGTATTTTGAAGCTGACGAATGCGAGACATGAGCGCCTCTGTCGCCTTTTTCTCTTCTTCAGAAGCTTCGGCATCCCAGGAGCGACGGCGCTGAATTTTGGCATTCCCGTCGAAGGGAATTATGTTGTGCTCAACGGAGTTGGCGCTTTCTTCGTGAATGTAAAGCCACCTCTTGCGCCATCCTTGGACAGAATCGTGAAATTTGACGTCGAAATAATCGACATCGAGTACGAACACAGATAACAACGCCACCTATGTTATAAGTGACGTTGTGGGAGCCATTGCGGCGGATGCGAAGATGCGTTTCCAAAGAGCCCAATTAGGAGCGACTCCAAGAAAGCATTCGCAAAGGGTGATAAAAATAGAAATGTGAAGGATGGAATTGGGGGTCGGATGATGCAATTGAATCCCATAAACGAAAAGAAGGCCGCGGAGGAAATCATGAATTGGAGGCGAAAGGCCGCGGATCAGATGGTCAACAAAACTAACCCGATACTCCATTGGAGGCTTGGGATAGCTTTCTTCACTGGGAAAGCGGATGGCGCCTTCCTTCTTCATCAGGCCAAGCCTTTTCATCAGGTTGGCGTCTTGATTGGAGATTTTGGATCTCTCCCATTCAAGATCTTCAGCGGCCATCGCGGACTCTGGAGTGCTGTGGCGAGTCAAACGCGCACGCGGTGGCATCCACGGCAGCGGATTGAGCAATGTATGCGAGAGCGGAAAAATCAGAGAGACTTGGGTGCAAAGGAAGTTTTGCGAAGAGGAACAGGTGAGCGGCGCAAGCAAGGGGATGAACGGAGGTTGAAGACAGGTTTATATAAGAATTGGGTGAAGCAGTGTGCCGTTGGATGAGGAAATCGTGTGGTGAGAATAGATCTTCTAGACACAAGGGCAAAAAAGTATTTTTACTGGGATAGGCGTTACAGTACGTGCGCCGTAAAAGCGGAGGACGTGTGTCCCCCACTTGCACGACGTGTCAGCATGGTGGAAACCATGGACCCACAAAACAGAAAAATCTCGGCAATAGATGGAGTTGAAGAAAATTCGACAAGGGAAAATATGTCGACAAGAGAAAGGAGAATGGCGACAGGATAAGTTATTAGAATGCATCGGGAGCCTTTGGTCAGAAACAAGTTTTTGCCCAAATGCTCGGGGGCTACTTCGAAAAAAGTAAAATTTCGACAATGGCAAATATAGAAAATGTTGAGCCTACAGTCAAGCACAAGTTCTTGGCTGTAGCCTCGGGGGCTACTCCCATCAGGAGCGTTGTTCGCGCACCCGACAAAAAAAAAAAAAAAAAAAAAATAGAGGAAAAAGAAAGAGAGAAGAAGAAGGAGGAAAGAATATCAGGAGATAATGGCAATATAGCGACAAGATGGACTAAAATGTTGAGCCTACAACCAAGCACAAGTTCTTGGCTGTAGCCTCGGGGGCTACTCCCATCGGGAACGCTGTTCGCGTGCCCGATGAAGTTCACAAAGGAAAAATAAAACAGCAAGAAAGTATATTTCGAGTTATAATTAACTCTACATATACTCCCATCGGGAGAGCAATATAAGTCATATTTGACTCGATAAAATGTGCCATTCCAACAGCCGGAAAAGCACTCGACAATATATTCTCGAACGCCGAAGTTGCGATCAATTTCTGAATGCCGCAAAATTGCGAAGGTAAGACCCCGGACCTATTCTCGCTGGGCGTGGCATCGCCAAAGACTGCGCTCTGCTACTTTTATCCGTATCAACAGATACGAAGAAAAATCCTAACGGACGCGTTAGGTACTCGATAAATTTGACTGGGACTCGACAGAATGGTAAGACCTTAAGCGGCGCCTGTCGAAGTTTACACCAGTATCCCGAAATCATGTCCAGGGACGTGATTTTGAAGTAGGTTTTTGCGGATTGCCACTAGAGCAGTTAACTAGTACCTGATCCGTCAGATGAACTAGCCCCAACTACCAATATCCCTGTACAATATAGAATTTTATGAGAAAAGGTATGAAAGTTAGAGCTTTCGAGTAAAAATAAACAGTGGAGATTTTCCCTGATTCTATGATTCAAGCAAAATCTCGGGGGCTACTGACATAGGCATCCCAAATGGGCCTGCCTAATATAGTACCCGGGGTTTATTGAAGGCCCACTACCCGAAGAATAAGAAGACTCGAGAGCCCAAGATGTATTTAAGGAAAAGATAGAGTTGTAATAGGAAGTGTTATTTGTAATCTGGCGGGATGAGTTAGAAACCATCCCGGACTCTGTAATCCTTGTATAGCACGAATCCCTCGGCTCCACCTATATAAAGGGGGGGTCGAGGGACGAGAAGATCATCGAATCATTGTCTACAAACCCTAGTTTTCATATTCGTCGAGCACTTTTCGGCTGAAACCTTCGAGATCTACTTGCCCTCTACTTCTAACTAAACCCTAGCCTACAATCCATAGGCATTGACAAATTAATCCCTTGTCAGTCATGGACGCCGCCTGGCTGCGCGCGCATGGACCAACTGGCAACGCACGTGGACCAACACGCACGTGGCAGAAGGCTGACCGGCGGCGCGCGCAGCAACTCTGGCCATCAATGTCTGCCGCTGACCGCTGCGACGCCGTCTGGCCTTCTACGCCAGCATTGATGGCCCGGGGTTCTTATACCGGCGCCCCTGCACCGGTCTCGCCCACAGCACCGCCACTTCTCCAGCGCCGAAATAGTACCCGCCGCCACTGCCGAGATACAGCATGCCGACACCGCCACCGTCGCCACCTCCATTGCCAGAGGAGATGTCGAAGCTCCTAGCATGGCTGAAAAAGGTGGCGAACGACCGCGAGGCGGGCTCGTCCTCGAGCGTCCACCGCCACTAGCCGTCCCCTCCGGCACCTCCTCCGCTCGCCCGCAACCTGCCGCGTGCGACAGACTACGTCGGGCCACAAGCCGGTGCGGTGGTGGCGCTTGTCCCGTCGCGCCGTCGGCGGGAGCAAACCCACCGGTACGTCCCGCTGGCGGACGGCCAGCAGCGGCGGGTCTGATCCGGTACCCGGACGCCTCCCTGCCCGACGGTTGGTACCTCAACCGCGCCAGGGTGTCGGTGCCACCCGCACCAACCGACGGGCCAGCGCTGGAAGCGGATATGCGGTGCTGCATCAACCGCCTGCCGAAGGCGCTCCGCCACGACCGCGCCTACTACAGGGAGGACTTCTGGTGTGCCTTCCTCGTGTGGCAGCACGAGGCGCGCTGCGCAATAGTCGATGTGCGCGACTTCCAGCTGGGCGAGGACTACGGCGACCTCGCCACGGCCACGGACGACGATGATGAAGACGAGGAAGAGAAGGAGGAGGCGCCTCCCGCGAAGGCTCTCGTGCCGGACGGCTACGACGAGGCCACGACCATCGTGCGGGCCCACAAAGAGTCGAAGGCGGAGGAGGAGGCCAAGTGGGCCTAGGAGGGGTTGGACGACGTCGTCTAGCTCAGCGCGCTGGTGGTGGAGCACACCGCCGTGCTGCCCGTCGCCTCCACCACTGCCGCCGCCGCTGGTCGTGTGGGAGGGCAACTGGTACCACTGCCACCATAGCAGGTGCCACCGGTGTGGCCGCAACAGGGGCCACCGGCTTGGCAGCCCCAAACGCCACCGGCCTACCCGGAATACCCTGCGTGGGTGCAACAGGGGTCATGGACAGTGCCGACGGTCATCAACCTGACCCAGGACGAGGACGAGCAGTAGGCGGTGGCGACGCCGGCGTAGGGAGGGCCAGCCGTAGTTAATTAGGGTTAATTCCCCCCCCCCCCTTTTATTTTCTACGTACATTACCTTTGAATGAATGAAATATTTTGGAAATTTCCTCGCTTTTGAAATTTGAATGTACTTTAAATTTTTGTCCACCACGCGCATCAGAGCCACTGGCCCCTTTTTTAAAGAATATATAGAATAGCGACCTGGCGCATGGCAGGGTTGCACGACTGGTATGCGCACCAGCCACGTGCACCACGGGTAGGGGACTACCAGTGGCGTGATAGCAGTCACGCATGGCCATGCGCCATGGGTAGTACAAGCTGGTGCGCCACCGGTAAAGGTTTCCCTACTAGTGAGTCTTCTTTAAGTTTATCGTTGCCCTGAAAATGACGCAACATGGCATGCAGGTTGACCATATCATCGTGGCCATCAACTTCTTCACCATCAGGTTCTTGCACGTCATCTTCCATCTCATTATCAGGGTCTGCTCAGCATCCGCCATCTCATTATCTGAGTTTGACATTGCCATCTTATTGTTAAGCTTCATGCACTAGCCACTTGAACCAAAAGTCCGAACTGATGGAAAGGACTAGGCAATCTACTTATACACTTCACAACACCCCCACTCGCGTGTGACGGGAGAAGAGAAAGTCAACACGTGAAAGAAGAAGAGCACACCGAAACAGGGCATCAGCGGTGGCTAAAGAGGGGGGCAACAGCAATTTTTAGGCTTAATTGCGAAAACCATGTGAAAGCCAGGATTTGAACTCGAGACCTGGGCTCTGATACCATGTTAAGCTTCATGCACTAGCCACTTGAACCAAAAATCCGAACTGATGGAAAGGGCTAGGCAATCTACTTATACACTTCACAACACTTATTACCATAGCTACCTTGGCTCTCTTTAGTCGAGGCAGGTACTTCGCAGTGTTTGGTCCAACAACTGTATTCATTCATGAATCCCTGTTGAATCAAGTGTCCCTCGATCTCACGTATGCTATCCCAAGGCCTGTAATTCTGGCAATCACGACACGGATAACTGATAAACTTATCCTTGTTCGTCTTCATATGTATGAGAGCTGCTCTCTTGAAACCACTAAGGCCGAGGCGGTACGCTGGGCTTGTAGGTCTCTCGGTTATCCATTCTCGATTCATCTACACTTATAAGGATTTATATCAGCTATGTGTAAACTACTACTTCACAAATCGAGTAACTAAAGCATACCTCTGCTTCGTCCTCTGCACTGACGACTGATCTGCCGCAACGCGTCAACTAGGCACAGCCCTCTGGCGCACCGCCACACCTACACACTGCCTTCCGCCACACCATCACACCTAGGCAAAACCCTCTCCGCCGCACCCCCACACCTAGCCACACCCCTCTCTGCAGCATTGCCCCTACATGCGAACATGCAGAAACCCACAGGCTGTTGGAACAGCAGTAGCCGCCCGCCGGCTCTTGGCACAGCAGCAGCCCCCCGCCAGATATCGTCAAACCTCAAAACGCCACCAATGCCACCGCTGCTCTAACGAGTGAAATGATGCTCTGTGAATCGTAAAAAAGCATGATGGATGGTCGGGCATGCAAGTATTAACGAGTGATGAATCACAAACAATAAATTTAAGACAAAACGTCTGTGTTTGCGTAAAATATCGCAAATGGCAAATAATAGGCTCTCATATTCGAAAGTACGCACATGATTAGGCGCTCCCAAATGGTGTGTAACAGAGAAAAGTTCGTCGACATTTTGATAACGCGAAAGCGTGTGCAAAGATAGCATATGGTCCCCACACTTGGAACCGTTTGCCATGTTCTCGCTTTGCGGGCCTGCAGAGACTAGAGGATTCACTTGGAACCCCCATGACACACAAACGGTCTTTTTTGGGTGTCAGCATTCTGCCACACAGCACACGTAAGAGACCTTCTGTGTGTCATGGGAGGCCTTAGAACCAGATCTGTACTACTGTAGATTCGCTGAGCTGGAGGCCGATCCCTTCCTGTTGGGGATTAAACGAATGAGGCCTAAATGGGGTAAATGGGGGGGGGGGGGGGGATGTCTGTTCAATGGGGGCAACTTTTGCCACGAATGGACAATTAGAGGGTACAAAAGGAATTCACTCAATTATTTATATGCAGACTAGCTACTAACTAAAATTAATTGATACAGATTGTAAGGGATTTTGATGATGCTGTCAAGAAAGTTTTTGATCTTTTGCGGGCAAGCGATGATGCTACAGAAGGAAAAACTAAAGCATTCATCTTTTGTGGCTGGAATTTTGAGAGTGTAGGTGCATGTGCTATTTTTAGAGCTGTAGCCAAACTCCTAAAATCCACAATATGTGATGATTCTGACATGAGAAAGCATTTTGGCAAAATTTTCCATGTGGACTGCTCCGCGTGGAAAAATAAAAGGACCATGCAGAGGGCAATCGCGGAGGAGTTAAACCTTTGCCATGTAATGCCCATATTTGATAAGCAGGATGAAGATGATGATTTCAAAGGGGTGGAAGACAGCTCTAGAGAAGAGATATCACGTATCGGGCATTTGATTAATGAGTCTTTAAGAAATAAGAAATTTCTGATGATTTTTCATTATGGAGGAGTCGGAGATATTGATCTAGCAGGGTTTGGCATTCCTGTTTTTGGCGAAGGAAAATTGTTATGCACCAATGATAGAAGATTTCAGGTCAAAAGGACAGGGAAAGAACGGATGTTAATACCAAGTTTTGCTAATATTTATATCTATCTGCAGCTTGAGGGTCCGTTCGATATGTCTCTGCGTCGTGCATTGCACGAAGAAACTGTGGGGGTGATTGATGACATCGGCATGGAGGGCATCAACCTAGCAATAGTTTTGGATTGCTTCTTCTACTCATTAATCCTGACAGCACAACTACCTGAAAACTCTATTGGTGTTGACAATGGTTGGGCTACTCATGCTTGCAACTACTGGATATGTGATGGAATCCTTGGAAAGGAAAGAGCTTGGGAGATTGGCAATGCATTGTATCGAGTGATGACGCCATTGGGGTATTTTTCAGATGAAGCAAGACGTTTGTTGTATGATCTATTCATACAAGAAACGGAACAAAATGTTTGTTGGTGGTATCCAGTCATCTCCAACAAACTAGGAGCAAAAAATATTTGTAATGTTCCTGATTATGCAACATCATATTTCCTAACATTCCAGGGAGATAATCGAGTATATGTTCATAATGATTTGTTTGAACTAGCCAGCAGAAACCTCCATGTGCTAAAGCTCTGCAACTGCAGATTTGATTTTGCATCCCCTCCTTTCCAGTCCTGCCACAACCTAAGATTCCTCTGGCTTGACAATTGTGCAAACACGGAGAAGGAGAAAAGTGGAGTGCCAATTTTTTCGAACCTGCTGGTGTTTGACTTACGTTTCACAGATTATGTTATGTTGCCTCATATGGTTGAACTGATGACCAATCTCAGGGAGCTAAATACGAAGGGAATCTCATGGAAGACAATGAGTCATGCTTGGAAAAGGCTACAAAAACTTCACAAGCTCCGGGTAACCGAGTCTTCAGATGTGGTCACAGTGGACAGTTGCTCTTCCATAGATATCCTGAATTTGGAACTCCTTGACATGTCTGGCAACACTCACATGGAGTCATTGCCCACGTTAGTATCATCCGCGAGAAGCCTCAAGATGCTTGTTCTTGATGGTTGTTCCAGCTTGCAGAACGTTGTACTGGAAGGAGTTCCACTGCTCGAAAGTTTCAGCTTTGATGGTTATGGCCCAGTAAAGAATTGGATTCATTCCATACAGCTGCCACAAAAGGAATTACGCCTGAAGTCTCCTATAGCTCCTGTTGAAATAGTCCAGGTGACTAAGATCTCCCTACAGGGCTGTGGTCGATTGCAAAACATATTTTTGCGTGCTTTGCCCAATCTGGAGGAACTAGACCTCTCTGGCACAGCCATTAAAATGCTTACCTTCCCTGAAATGTATGTCCTGAATCTCAAGAAGCTATTCCTAATGGGTTGTGAGCAGCTCCGTAGTCTGGACTGGGATTATGGAACACATGCCTTGGAAGTGCTACAGGTAGACACGCAGAAGGAGGCTAGATCAGTGGTCTGCTGTGGAGAACAGGGATCCTTTGGCCTTCAGGCATGTATTGCTTTTTCAGATGGAAGGTTTATTTGGTCGGCCATACAGGCACTCGTGTTCAGATTCGCAAGAGAGAAGAACTGCAAGGCGTACCTCCTTATATCTAGTATGAGCCACAGCCAAGCCAACATCACCGTAAGTGTCAAGGGGATTGGCTCTAACCAAGAGGGTTTGTTTCGAACAATTCCACTGTTACCTTACAATAATATTACCCTTACTGAAGATGTAGCATGCTTGTCCTTGGCGTGGAACCAACGACAGCTTCAAACATTGGATGTGCATATGGAGATTGGAGAAGGAAGCTATAATTTAGAGAGTATGCAGGACAATAAATATTTCAGAGACCTTGTGGGGCTTGTTCAATCATTGCATGTGCATGACAATTCCTCCATCACAGCTATCCCTCCAACAGATGTAGGAGATTGGTACGGGCTAGTATGGTGTCATGTTGAGAGGTGCCCCAGGCTACACTCTCTGTTTTCTTGTCGGCGTGGAAAACATCTTAGATTTGAACATATAAGGACATTTTCAGCTTCTGATCTCCTGGTGGCCTGTTGCATCTGGGCTAGAGGCGGTACTGTTGATTTCCAACAACTGCAGCACATATACTTGTACAATTGCCCCAGGCTGGTGTTCGTCCTCCCCATTTCCTTCACCTTGCCCAAACTGGAGACCCTCCAGATGGCATACTGCAGCAGCCTTCGACATGTTTTCCCATTGGATGACAAGTGCCCCGAGGAAATAGCATCTGGGGTCACATTCAAGAACCTAAAGCACATCAAGTTGTACCATCTTCACAATCTGGAGCAGATATGCGAAGCCAGACTGACTGCACCGGCGCTGCAGACGATCAGCCTCAGGGACTGTTGGGGTGTCAGGCGTCTGCCAGCTATTGCACCCCAGGGTCCCAAGCCGGTGGTGGACTGCGAGAAGGACTGGTGGAACAAGCTCGAGTGGGATGGCTTGGATGCCGGGCACGACCCGTCGCTCTTCGAAACGCGCCACTCGGCCTACTACAAGAAGACCCTCCCAAGGGTCTCGTTTCTAAGGTCCGGTGCACATCAACTTCTTATATGCATTTACGTCGATACAGAAGGTGGCATAAGTTTTCTATATATCTAAGTATAAGTAGTAATATTTTCGCTTTCCATTATTCTTTTGTCAGGTGATCTGTCGTGTGCGAGGGGGTTGGCTTACGTGAAGCATCAGTATAGGTTGCTGTTACAAGCCCTGATGTCACAGCTCCTAGGTTGGCTTACGTGAAGCATCAGTATAGGTTGTTGTTACAAGGCCTGATGTCACAACTCCGGGGTTGTTTCCAACTGCTGCTACTTGCACGGCATAGGCGAATGGTGTGTGTTTTCACCAAGATAAGTGATCTTGGTATGCGTTGATTGGTTTGTTGTGCTGGCTTCTGCCTGGAGTGCTACATCTTTCCGGCGCTTGGTGTGGTGTTCATAACCTAGCTGGGATGTATTGGTTTGATCGATTGTGTGTTTGTAATAAGAGGGGGGCGTACATATTTCTGCGACCCGGTGTGGTGTGCGATTAATGGACTGTGAATTCAGCTTGTGTTTGATTGATGAAACAAGGTGCATTATAGTTATGTGATTTTGTGCGAATTTTGAGTGGATAATATGTTGGCATTGTTGTCTATGTACTAATATGTTGAGCTCGCATGATGTTGTTTCAGTACTTTTTTTCGTCGCCTATCTCTATTAAACATATCACATAAGTTTGAAAACTTCTGTTTCTTGAGGAAGTGGATACTTACAATGAAAACTCCGTGTGAAACCATGTTTTTCTAAAGTTTTCAGAAAATCTAAATAAAACATGGAATGCTAAAAATCGATATTCTACAAAAAAAAGTGAAAGCTGATGTTCTTAAGAGACATGATACCTAGGTCTCAGAGAAACATTGGTTCTATTTACCTTTTGCAGCAACTGTACTGTTGCATACGGCCTGGGATGGATGTGCGTACATAGTTTCAACACGTAATGGAGCTTTTATTTACTTTGCAACATCGTTGTGTTTACTGAAACTTGCATAATTAGCATACTTACTAGTTTAAATACACTTACAGAGTGTAAAAGTTGATGATGATGGCGGACAAAAACGATCAACCCCATCCCAATTCCCACATTCTACAGACAACAACATCATTATTACTTTTTTTTATAATGGACTGGAAACATCATAACACTTGCCCAGATGCTGAAGAAAACTATGACACTGCCGCCAAACTGTCACCAATTTGGACACTGGTCAACATATATGTTGGGTGGAGGTGTTTTACAGCGATTACAGATAGGCAATTTTTACGGTACCCGGAGCTGGAGTACCAAGACAATCTGACCATCCGTGCTGGAGGTCCATTGTGTAATTTATGTTTCCGAAAGTGTTAAAAGGGGATTTGCTCCTCTATTCTGGAACGATAGCACTCCATCACGATAGAGGATCGATCGTCTCCGCTGTTGTGGAACGACACCACTCCATGTCTCCATCCCGATAGAGGTGGCGCTCCTGTGTTCTGCCATCGCGTGCTCTGTGATCGGCGCCACCGCCCGCTTTTGCAATCGCGTCCGCTGCGATCTGTGTCGCCGCCCGCTTCTGCCCTTGTTTCCCGTCTCGCGCCGCCGCCTCCGACGTCCTGGTCGAAGGTCCGTCCTTCCCCACAACGCGTGCGGCCGTCCGGATCGATCGTCTCTGCACTCGTCCTAATCAAGAATTTCCACTGCGGGGAAGCTCCGTCTTGGTTGCTCTCGCGTCGTGATCTGGTTCATACTTGCGCTGGCTAGTGGTAGTTGTACAAAACAAAACAGTAATCTGAAGTAAAAAGTACAGTAGTAGTTGGCTCGTTTCGGCCACCACCGCTGGCCTTCTAGCTAGCTTTGTTTCTCCCCTCTTTTGCTTGTTTGTTTCTTTGTTTCCAGCTTGACATATGAGTGTGATGATCTCCTCCTTTTAAGAGTTTACTGTTTAATTAGGTAGATTAATTTGATTGCTACTGTGCTTAATTAGGCATGGATAAAGGACATACTCCAATTTGATTTGATCTTGTCATGGGTACACTTTCGTTTATTTCATGAGCAAATGTACCATGTATCACTAGTGGAAAACAGGGCTTTCGTGGGGGCCTTTTGTCGCGGGCGCGCCTCGATCCGCGACAAATGGCCTGGCAACGTCGCCCTGAAGCCCTTTGGAGTGGTTCGAGCCTTTTGTCGCGCTCTTTTGTCGCGGGCCGTATAACAACCCGCGACAAAAGGGGTCTGAGGATTAGTGCCGCCTGCTAGCACCCCTTTTGTCGCGGGTCGTAATACGGCCCGCAACAAAAGGGCTGGGCCTATATGTACACACAGCCAGCCCCCCTCCCTACATTTTTTTCCTTGGTGGTGAAAGGTGGAGGTTATGCAACCTCTTTTTTCTTCATGTGCACAAGAGGTGTTTGATGAAATGTTTGTGAGGGATGTCACTTGATTTTATTTGATAAGATTTCTCCTCCTTTTGATCCTAAAAGGTTAGCAACTATTTTCTCGTATACATAATTCGTACAATACTAATTTTAGAAAGTTGATTGCATCTGATACATAATTGTACTTATGATGCAGATGAGTCATCCATGGATGTACGGTAACCGATGTGCTCCCGCTTTAAGAGAGGGCGTGAATTCTTTCCTGCTTGTGGCCGAGGCCAACAAGTCGAAGCAAGGTTTTATGTGTTGTCCATGTCTGAAATGTAAGAACAAGAAGGATTACTCTTGCTCAAAAGACATTAAGAGCCACCTGCTTCCGTTCGGATTCATGTCCAGCTATAATGTTTGGACCAAGCACGGAGAAAAAGGGGTTATGATGGAAGACGGAGATGAAGAAGAAGATAACGATGACCAATACCGATCTATGTTCTCTGAATGCGATGATACCACAATGGAAGACAATGAAGAAGGAGGAGGTGAAGAACAGGCACCAGATGATCCTGTTGATGATGATCTTCGTCGGGCCATTTCTGATGCAAGGAGAGACTGTGGCACAGATAAGGAGAGGTTGCAGTTCGACAAGATGTTAGAGGACCACCACAAATTGTTGTACCCAGGTTGTGAAGATTGGCAGAGAAAGCTGGGTAGCATATTGGAATTGCTGAAATGGAAGCCAGAGGCCGATGTGACTGACTCGGGATTTGAAAAATTGCTGATAATATTAAAGAAGTTGTTTCCAAGAAATAACGAATTGCCCGTCAGTACGTATGAAGCAAAGAACCTTGTCTCCCCTCTAGGATTAGATGTGCAGAAGATACATGCATGCATTAATGACTGTATCATCTACAGCGGTGCAGAAGATACATGCATGTATATGTGTAAGGGGAATCTACGAATAGACTTTTGCTTCCAATATTTGTTTGCTCGATCTATATATAATAAATGAACGTGTACAACTTGTTGTAGCTTATAAAAGTATGCAACTTTTATTTTAAAATGAAAAAATGAAACAAACCGAGGGCGGTGCCGGTGGCGGGGGGGGGGGAGGGGGGCTGCACCCCTCAAACCCTAAAGCAGCAGCGTTTTGCGCGCGCCACGTAGAGGCCTTTTTGTCGTGGGTGGTATTACGACCCACGACAGAAGGGTATGCCCCCTGGGCGCCCCGCACCTGCCACATGGTGGAGCATATGTCGCGGGTGGTAACGCACCAGCGACAAAAGGGTGGACCTTCTGTCCCGCCTCCGTTGTCGCGGGTCGCCGCCCGCGACAAAAGGCTCTTACGGCCCTAGGTCTGTTCTCCACTAGTGTATATTATTTCTTTCGGTCAAGCTTATGGACAAAGATGATTAAGCACTTGTTCTTCCAATGCCGCTTTGCCAGATTCATATGGTCATGCATCCAAATAGCTTCTGATCTGTATCCCCCAACTAGTGTGGCCAACATCTTTGGTAATTGGCTTCATGGTATCGACCACAAATTTAGAACGTTTATTAGGGTGGGAGCGTTTGCCATGATATGGTCGCTATGGCTGTGTAGAAATGACAAAGTTTTTAATGATAAGAATTTCTCTCTCCTGCAGGTTATATATAGAGGTACAACTATTCTCCATTCATGGTCTGCACTACAGAAGGTGGAGAACCGCGACCTGTTTACGGAGGTCTGTACATGGTTGGAGGACACGGCGAGGAATACTTTTTCTCTACATGGGTGGCAGCATAATCTACGGATTGAGCCTCCGCCTTCTCCTTAGGCGTTTTACATTCACTTTGCTTGTTTTGTAATTCGTCTCCTTTTATTTTCAAGACTATTCAGACTCGTTTGAACAGCTGTGTGCATCTTAGCTATGCAGAGTGTTAGGGCAATATGCTTGTTGTATTACCAGGGGGCCAAAGGCCACAATATATAGTACATGTACAGGTGGAAATATGCAGGAAGCCCCCTAACATATGGGGAAACTACAATATACAGATATATACATCTAACACCCCCCTCAAACTCATGGTGGATCCACAACACCGAGTTTGGAGAGTAAGAAATCATGCTTGCGCTCGAGTCCGTGCCTTCGTAAAGAAATCCGCCAACTGCAAATCTGAAGGCACATAATGAACCGCAACAACATCATCCTGCACCTGAGCACGTGTGTAAAAAGCATCAACACCAATATGCTTGGTCAGCTCATGCTTGACCGGATCACGTGCAATAATGATAGCACCTATACTGTCAGACAAAAGTGGAGTGGGTGTCGTAACAGAGACCCCAAAATCTGCAAGCAACCACCGTAACCAAGTCACCTCAGCAATCAACAAAGCCATAGCCCGCAACTCAGCCTCAACACTCGAACGGGAAACTGCGACCTGTTTCTTCGTCTTCCAAGCAACAAGCGAACCACCAAGAAACACACAGTAGGCAGAAAGTGAACGACGATCCGTAGGATCACTCGCCCACGTAGCATCCGAATAGCACTGGAGCTGGAGAGAGCTGGAACGGGGAAAGAAAAGGCGACGAGTGATCGTGCCACGAAGGTACCGTAGAACACGGAGGAGATGACTATAGTGAACAGTGGTAGGAGCTGAGACAAGCCGACTCGAGAATATGAACAGGATAAGAAATATCGGGACGAGTGACGAGCAAGATAAACAAGACTCCCAACAAGATGGCGATAACGGGTGGGATCGGGAAGAGGATCACCATCGGTAGGACGAAGCTTAACATTAAGCTCCATAGGAGTATCGACCGTGCGCTCATCCCCAAGAGCAGCACGAGCAAGAAGATCCTGAATGTACTTTTCCCGAGAGATAGAAAAGCCATCGAAGTGGAGGAAACCTCAATGCCAAGGAAATAGCGAAGAGGACCAAGATCAGTCATAAGAAACCGATCACGAAGACGAGCCTTGACGAAGGCAATATACTCGGGATCAACACCGGTAATGATCATATCATCAACATAAAGAAGAAGAAGAGTACGTCCACGAGGAGAAGTGTGAACGAAAAGTCGCTGGATCATGAAGACTAGGAGAGAAACCAGCAGCGGTCACCACGGAGGCGAAGCGCTCAAACCAGGCACGAGGGCCTGTTTGAGACCATAGAGAGAACGTCGAAGACGACAAACCATCCCATCGGGAACGGAATACCCGGGAGGAGGCTGCATGTAAACCTCCTCACTCAACTCGCCATTAAGAAAAGCATTCTGAACATCAAGCCGGGAGACGGACCAGCGGCGAACAGAAGCAACAGCAAGAAGGGTACGCACAGTAGTCATATGAGCCACAGGGGCAAAAGTCTCATTATAGTCACGGCCGTGCTCCTGCTGAAAACCACGAGCCACAAGACGTGCTTTATAGCGCTCAAGAGATCCATCAGAACGAGTCTTAATTTTATAGACCCACTTACACGTGATGGGACGAACACCAGAAGGGGGAGAAACAAGATCCCAAGTGCCAGTGCGCTCAAGCGCAGCGATCTCCTCAGCCATGGCAAGCTGCCATTCAGGATGACGCTCGGCATCCCGGTAAGAAGTCGGCTCGGAAACGACAGAGAGACCATACTGACTAGGAGAGTAACGAGCTGGAGCACGACGCTGACGCACAGGCCGTGAAGGGGGAAGCTCATCTGCAGAAGACAAGTCATCAGAAGAAGAGGAAGAAGGAACAACATCGGAAGGAGCCGAAGCCGGAGAACGAGGAGTACTAGGTGGACTAGATGAACGAGAGGATGGCGCCGAGGAGGGCGCATCAGAAGTAGGAGGGAGGGGAGGAGGAATGATACGTCTCCGACGTATCGATAACTTCTTATGTTCTATGCCATATTATTGATGATACCTACATGTTTTATGCACACTTTATGTCATATTCGTGCATTTTCTGGAACTAACCTATTAACAAGATGCCGAAGTGCCGGTTCCTCGTTTTCTGCTGTTTTTGGTTTCGAAATCCTAGTAACAAAATATTCTCGGAATTGGACGAAACGAAGACCCGGGGGCCTATTTTTCCACGGAGCTTCCGGAAGACCGAAGAACATACGAAGTGGGGCCACGAGGTGGCCGGACCACATGGCGGCGCGGCCAAGGGGGCCCGCGCCGCCCTGTGGTGTGGGCCCCTCGTCGGCCCCCGACTGCTGCCCTTCCGCCTACTTAAAGCCTCCGTCGCAAAACCCACGATGCGAAAAACCACGATACGGAAAACCTTACCGAGACGCCGCCGCCGCCGATCCCATCTCGAGGGATTACGGAGATCTCCTCCGGCACCCTGCCGGAGAGGGGATTCATCTCCCGGAGGACTCTACACCGCCATGGTCGCCTCCGGAGTGATGAGTGAGTAGTTCACCCCTGGACTATGGGTCCATAGCAGTAGCTAGATGGTTGTCTTCTCCTCATTGTGCTTCATTGTTGGATCTTGTGAGCTGCCTAACATGATCAAGATCATCTATCTGTAATACTCTATGTTGTGTTTGTCGGGATCCGATGGATAGAAAATACCATGTCATGTTAATTATCAAGTTATTACATATGTGTTGTTTATGATCTTGCATGCTCTCCGTTACTAGTAGAGGCTCTGGCCAAGTTTTTACTTTTAACTCCAAGAGGGAGTATTTATGCTCGATAGTGGGTTCATGCCCGCATTGACACCTGGGACGATGACGAGAAAGTTCTAAGGTTGTGTTGTGCTTGTTGCCACTAGGGATAAAACATTGGCGCTATGTCCGAGGATGTAGTTGTTGATTACATTACGCACCATACTTAATGCAATTGTATCGTTGTTTAGCAACTTAATACTGGAGGGGTTCGGATGATAACCCGAAGGTGGACTTTTTAGGCATAGATGCGGTTGGATGGCGGTCTATGTACTTTGTCGTAATGCCCAATTAAATCTCACTATACTTATCATGTCATGTATGTGCATTGTTATGCCCTCTCTATTTGTCAATTGCCCGACTGTAATTTGTTCACCCAACATGCTTTTATCTTATGGGAGAGACACCTCTAGTGAACTGTGGACCCCGGTCCATTCTTTTAATACTCAAATACAAATCTGCTGCAATACTTGTTTTACTGTTTTCTCTGCAAACAATCATCTTCCACACAATACGGTTAATCCTTTGTTACAGCAAGCCGGTGAGATTGACAACCTCACTGTTTCGTTGGGGCAAAGTACTTTGGTTGTGTTGTGCGGGTTCCACGTTGGCGCCGGAATCTCCGGTGTTGCGCCGCACTACATCCCGCCGCCATCAACCTTCAACGTGCTTCTTGACTCCTACTGGTTCGATTAAACCTTGGTTTCTTGCGAGGGAAACTTGCCGCTGTGCGCATCACACCTTCCTCTTGGGGTTCCCAACGGACGTGTCAACTACACGCATCAAGCAAATTTACGGCGCCGTTGCCGGGGAGATCAAGACACGCTGCAAGGGAGTCTCCACTTCCCAACCTCTTTACTTTGTTTTTGTCTTGCTTTATTTTATTTACTACTTTGTTTGCTGCATTATATCAAAATACAAAAAAATTAGTTGGTAGCTTTACTTCATTTGCTGTCTTGTTTGCTATATCAAAAACACAAAAAAAATTAGTTACTTTCATTTACTTTACTTATTTCATCATGTTTCCTTTTAATTTTACCACAAAAGACATACCGGTAGGACGCGGGTCTATCATTGGGAGAAACAATATAGAAGAATTTTTCACCCATGTTAGTACCGTTGAAGATTTTGAAGATAGACACTTGGTAGAACTTGCTCCTACCTATGAAATTGCTGCTGCTGCTTTAGTTCGCTTGTTGGAAACTAAATTTGTTAATCTCAATCCTATAATCCAACACATGTTTCTTACACTTGGTGATATGGAAAAGGGGGAAAAGAAAGATTTTGTTTTAGAAACCCTTCTTAGAGAATTTGGTGGTCTAGCAAGAGAGGCTAGAAAGGTCTTCGCTAAATTTAATATGCTTGGTTCTCATACTAATTTTGTTAGTCTCCTTGAAAAAATGGATATGGATAGGATAAGGTACACAAATAATGCTAATGATGGTGGGGAGATCAAAGCACCAATACCATGTAAACTCCTAGCTATGAATGATGCACTAGAACATAACTATGCTTGGCTTGTTCCTGAAAATTTGTTTGATGAGAGTAGCAAGCCCAAGACTAATGAAAAGGGAGGCGCTGAAACTTATGTATCTAATATACTATGCATGGTTGAGAAAACTCCAAACCCCGCTGTAGGTGCACTACCCTTTGATGTTACTTGAGTTACACTTTCTGCGCCTAGCTGAAAGGCGTTAAAGAAAGCGCTTATGGGAGACAACCCATGTTTTTACTACAGTATTTTTGTTTTATATTTGTGTCTTGGAAGTTGTTTACTACTGTAGCAACCTCTCCTTATCTTAGTTTTATGTTTTGTTGTGCCAAGTAAAGTCTTTGATAGTAAAGTAAGTACTAGATTTGGATTACTGCGCGAGTTACAGATTTCTTTGCTTGTCACGAATCTGGGTCTATCTCCCTGTAGGTAGCTCAGAAAATTAAGCCAATTTACGAGCATGATCCTCAGATATGTACGCAACTTTCATTCAATTTGAGCATTTTCGTTTGAGCAAGTCTGGTGGCCTAATAAAATCCATCTTTACGGACTGTTCTGTTTTGACAGATTCTGTCTTTTATTTCGCATTGCCTCTTTTGCTATGTTGGATGAATTTCTTTGATCCATTAATGTCCAGTAGCTTTATGCAATGTCCAGAAGTGTTAAGAATGATTGTGTCACCTCTGAACATGTGAATTTTTATTATGCACTAACCCTCTAATGAGTTGTTTCGAGTTTGGTGTGGAGGAAGTTTTCAAGGATCAAGAGAGGAGTATGATGCAATATGATCAAGGAGAGTGAAAGCTCTAAGCTTGGGGATGCCCGGTGGTTCACCCCTGCATATTCTAAGAAGACTCAAGCGTCTAAGCTTGGGGATGCCCAAGGCATCCCCTTCTTCATCGACAACATTATCGGGTTCCTCCCCTGAAACTATATTTTTATTCCGTCACATCTTATGTACTTTGCTTGGAGCGTCGGTTTGTTTTTGTTTTTTGTTTTGTTTGAATAAAATGGATCCTAGCATTCACTTTATGGGAGAGAGACACGCTCCGCTGTAGCATATGGACAAATATGTCCTTAGGCTCTACTCATAGTATTCATGGCGAAGTTCTTCTTCGTTAAATTGTTATATGGTTGGAATTGGAAAATGCTACATGTAGTAACTCTAAAATGTTTTGGATAATTTGATACTTGGCAATTGTTGTGCTCATGTTTAAGCTCTTGCATCATATACTTTGCACCCATTAATGAAGAAATACTTAGAGCTTGCTAATTTGGTTTGCATATTTGGTTTCTCTAGAGTCTAGATAACATCTAGTATTGAGTTTTGAACAACAAGGAAGACGGTATGGAGTCTTATAATGTTTACCATATGTCTTTTATGTGAGTTTTGCTGTACCGTTCATCCTTGTGTTTGTTTCAAATAACCTTGCTAGCCTAAACCTTGTATCGAGAGGAATACTTCTCATGCATCCAAAATACTTGAGCCAACCACTATGCCATTTGTGTCCACCATACCTACCTACTACATGGTATTTATCCGCCATTCCAAAGTAAATTGCTTGAGTGCTACCTTTAAAATTCCATCATTCACCTTTACAATATATAGCTCATGGGACAAATAGCTTAAAAACTATTGTGGTATTGAATATGTACTTATGCACTTTATCTCTTATTAAGTTGCTTGTTGTGCGATAACCATGCTTCGGGGACGCCATCAACTATTCTTTGTTGAATATCATGTGAGTTGCTATGCATGTCCGTCTTGTCTGAAGCAAGAGAGATCTACCACCTTCATGGTTGGAGCATGCATATTGTTAGAGAAGAACTTTGGGCCGCTAACTAAAGCCATGATTCATGGTGGAAGTTTCGGTTTGGACATATATCCTCAATCTCATATGAGAATAATAATTGTTGCCACATGCTTATGCATTAAAGAGGAGTCCATTATCTGTTGTCCATGTTGTCCCGGTATGGATGTCTAAGTTGAGAATAATCAAAAGCGAGAAATCCAAAATGCGAGCTTTCTCCTTAGACCTTTGTACATGCGGCATGGAGGTACCCCATTGTGACACTTGGTCAAAACATGTGCATTGCAAAGATCCGGTAGTCCAAGTTAATTAGGACAAGGTGCGGGCACTATTAGTATACTATGCATGAGACTTGCAACTTGTAAGATATAATGTACATAACTCATATGCTTTATTACTACCGTTGACAAAATTGTTTCATGTTTTCAAAATAAAAGCTCTAGCACAAATATAGCAATCGATGCTTTCCTCTTTGAAGGACCATTCTCTTTACTTTTATGTTGAGTCAGTTCACCTATTTCTCTCCACCTCAAGAAGCAAATACTTGTGTGAACTGTGCATTGATTCTTACATACTTGCATATTGTACTTGTTATATTACTCTATGTTGACTATTATCCATGAGATATACATGTTACAAGTTGAAAGCAACCGCTGAAACTTAATCTTCCTTTGTGTTGTTTCAATGCCTTTACTTTGATTTATTGCTTTATGAGTTAACTCTTATGCAAGACTTATTAATACTTGTCTTGAAGTACTATTCATGAAAAGTCTTTGCTTTATGATTCACTTGTTTACTCATGTCATTACCATTGTTTTGATCGCTGCATTCACTACATATGTTTACAAATAGTATGATCAAGGTTATGATGGCATATCACTTCAGAAATTATCTTTGTTATCGTTTTACCTGCTCGGGACGAAGCGAGAACTAAGCTTGGGGATGCTTGATACGTCTCCGACGTATCGATAATTTCTTATGTTCTATGCCATATTATTGATGATACCTACATGTTTTATGCACACTTTATGTCATATTCGTGCATTTTCGGAACTAACCTATTAACAAGATGCCGAAGTGCCGGTTCTGTTTTCTGCTGTTTTTGGTTTCGAAATCCTAGTAACAAAATATTCTCGGAATTGGACGAAACGAAGACCCGGGGGCCTATTTTTCCACGGAGCTTCCGGAAGACCGAAGAACATACGAAGTGGGGCCACGAGGTGGCCGGACCACATGGCGGCGCGGCCAAGGGGGCCCGCGCCGCCTGTGGTGTGGGCCCCTCGTCGGCCCCCGAATCTGCCCTTCCGCCTACTTAAAGCCTCCGTCGCGAAACCCACGATGCGAAAAACCACGATACGGAAAACCTTGCGAGACGCTGCCGCCGCCGATCCCATCTCGGGGGATTCCGGAGATCTCCTCCGGCACCCTGCCGGAGAGGGGATTCATCTCCCGGAGGACTCTACACCGCCATGGTCGCCTCCGGAGTGATGAGTGAGTAGTTCACCCCTGGACTATGGGTCCATAGCGGTAGCTAGATGGTTGTCTTCTCCTCATTGTGCTTCATTGTTGGATCTTGTGAGCTGCCTAACATGATCAAGATCATCTATACGTAATACTCTATGTTGTGTTTGTCGGGATCCGATGGATAGAAAATACCATGTCATGTTAATTATCAAGTTATTACATATGTTTTGTTTATGATCTTGCATGCTCTCCGTTACTAGTAGAGGCTCTGGCCAAGTTTTTACTTTTAACTCCAAGAGGGAGTATTTATGCTCGATAGTGGGTTCATGCACGCATTGACACACGGGACGAGTGACGAGAAAGTTCTAAGGTTGTGTTGTGTTGTTGCCACTAGGGATAAAACATTGGCGCTATGTCCGAGGATGTAGTTGTTGATTACATTACGCACCATACTTAATGCAATTGTACGTTGTTTAGCAACTTAATACTTGGAGGGGGTTCGGATGATAACTCTGAAGGTGGACTTTTTAGGCATAGATGCGAGTTGGATGGCGGTCTATGTACTTTGTCGTAATGCCCAATTAAATCTCACTATACTTATCATGTCATGTATGTGCATTGTTATGCCCTCTCTATTTGTCAATTGCCCGACTGTAATTTGTTCACCCAACATGCTTTTATCTTATGGGAGAGACACCTCTAGTGAGCTGTGGACCCCGGTCCATTCTTTTAATACTGAAATACAAATCTGCTGCAATACTTGTTTTACTGTTTTCTCTGCAAACAATCATCTTCCACACAATACGGTTAATCCTTTGTTACAGCAAGCCGGTGAGATTGACAACCTCACTGTTTCGTTGGGGTAAAGTACTTTGGTTGTGTGATGTCTACGGGAGCTTCTATTCTTGTAGACAGTGTTGGGCCTCCAAGAGCAGAGGTTTGTAGAACAGTAGCAAGTTTCCCTTAAGTGGATACCCAAGGTTTATCGAACTCAGGGAGGAAGAGGTCAAAGATATCCCTCTCATGCAACCACTGCAACCACAAAGCAAGAAGTCTCTTGTGTCCCCAACACACCTAATAGGTGCACTAGTTCGGCGAAGAGATAGTGAAATACAGGTGGTATGAATAAGTAGTAGCAACGGCAACGACACCGGAAAAGTGCTTTGCCCGAGGACGGTAAACAAGCGGTAGTAATGTAGCAGTAGTAACGCAGCGGTAGTAGCACGATAAAACGAGTAAACAAGCGGTAGTAACTCAGCGGTATTTAGGAACAAGGCCTAGGGATTACACTTTCACTAGTGGACACTCTCAACATTGATCACATAACGAGAATAGATAAATGCATACTCTACACTTTTGTTGGATGATGAACACATTGCGTAGGATTACACGAACCCTCAATGCCGGAGTTAACAAGCTCCACAATAATGCTCATGTTTAAGTAACCTTTAGTGTAAGATAGATCAACGAGACTAAACCAAGTACTAGCATAGCATGCACACTGTCACCTTCATGCATATGTAGGAGGAATAGATCACATCAATATTATCATAGCAATAGTTAACTTCGCAATCTACAAGAGATCATGATCATAGCATAAACCAAGTACTAACACGGTGCACGCACTGTCACCTTTGCACACATGCGGGAGGAATAAACTACTTTAATAACAAATCACTAGAGTAGCACATAGATAAATTGTGATACAAAACATGTTGCAATCTTAAAGAGATATAAATAAGCACCTCACTATGCCATTCAACATTGAGTAAGTATTACGTGAAATATGGCCTAAGAGACCCACACGGTGCACACACTTGTCACCTTTACACACGTGGGACAAGGAGTCTCCGGAGATCACATAAGTAAAACTCACTTGACTAGCATAATGACATCTAGATTACAAGCATCATCATATGAATCTCAATCATGTAAGGCAGCTCATGAGATTATTGTATTGAAACACATAGGAGAGAGATGAACCACATAGCTACCGGTACAGCCCCGAGCCTCGATGGAGAACTACTCCCTTCTCATGGGAGCAGCAGCGGTGATGAAGATGGCGGTGGAGATGGCAGCGGTGTCGATGGAGAAGCCTTCGGGGGCACTTCCCCGCTCCGGCGGGGTGCCGGAACAGAGACTCCTGTCCCCCGGATCTTGGCTTCGCGATGGCGGCGGCTCGGAAGGTTTTACGTGGTTTTCGTCGAACGCCCAGAGGTTTTTAGGTCAGGGGCTTTATATAGGCGTAGAGGCGGCGCGAGGAGGGCTTACGGGGGCCCACACCCTAGGGGCGCGCCCCCCTTGGCCGCGCCGGGGTGTGGTGTGGTGGCCCTGCCCCCTTCTCCGGCGGTTCTCGTGTGTTACGGATGCTTCCGGGTAAAATAGGAACTCTGTGCGTTGATTTCGTCCGATTCCGAGAATATTTCGTTACTAGGATTTCTGAAACCAAAAACAGCGAGAAAACGAGAAGCTGGCACTTCGGCATCTTGTTAATAGGTTAGTTCCGGAAAATGCACGAATATGACATAAAGTGTGCATATAACATGTAGATAACATCAATAATGTGGCATGGAACACAAGAAATTATCGATACGTTGGAGACGTATCGGCATCCCCAAGCTTAGTTACGCTCGTCCCGAGCGAGGTAAAACGATAACAAAGATAATTTACTGGAGTGACATGCCATCATAAACTTGATCATACTATTTGTAAAGCATATGTAGTGAATGCGGCGATCAAAACAATGTATATGACATGGGTAAACAAGCTGAATCATAAAGCAAAGACTTTTCATGAATAGCACTTCAAGACAAGCATCAATAAGTCTTGCATAAGAGTTAACTCATAAAGTAATAATTCAAAGTAAAGGTATTGAAGCAACACAAAGGAAGATGAAGTTTCAGCGGTTGCTTTCAACTTATAACATGTATATCTCATGGATAATTGTCAATGCAAAGCAATATAACAAATGCAATATGCAAATATGTAAGAATCAATGCACAGTTCACACAAGTGTTTGCTTCTTGAGATGGAGAGAAATAGGTGAGCCGACTCAACAATGAAAGTAAAAGAATGGTCCTCCATAGAGGAAAAGCATCGATTGCTATATTTGTGCTAGAGCTTTGATTTTGAAAACATGAAACAATTTTGTCAACGGTAGTAATAAAGCATATGCATCATGTAAATTATATCTTATAAGTTTGCCAAACCTGTTATTGTA